>NC_083389.1:18567500-18867500 GCF_031755915.1 Ziziphus jujuba | reverse complement strand
TATTTATATCATTAACCAAATCAATTGGAGTTTGTGCTCCAACTCCTATTGCCCGATCCTTTCCAAAAATATTAGCAAGCCTCTCATACACGGGAAAAGGTTTACTTCTCCAACTTTTTGCACTTGGATTACACTAAAATAAAGAAAGATAACGTTTAGTCAAAAAAATAAAAAGATTAGTTTAGACATGCTAGAAATAAATTTTAGGATAGCAACCAAAAAATTCAATAAAACTATATTTCCTAAGAAAATTCAAAACCTGCATATATGCTCTCCAAGCATCGTCACTGTCAACCTCCACACATTTAAGAGAGTCATTCCATCAAAATCCACTTTTGTTGAGCATGTCATATATTATACCATATTGCTTCTTCTATTTTTTCATCTTTGACTCAATATGTGGACTTGCTCGCAATCCCGAATTAGGACACATCTCGGCTAGTTACCTCTCAATCATATTCAGTGTGCCAGGTTTAAATGCTCCTGTGTCACAACATTGCCCACTAGCTACAGCTTCATCTAAAATATTTAGTAAAGCCTCTTCCTCACCTTTACTCCAAGTACGCCTAGCTTCATTTCCCTTGTTATTGTTACTGCAACCTCCAGCTTCCATTGCTATTCACGTATAAATTGCATTATTCCAACAACACCATAACAAGATGCAAGAAATATAACATGATTCTCAAATGTTGCACTTAATATAAATTGGACTTCATACAAATTATCCAAAAGATTAAACAAACAATAATATTTAAGCAGTTACAACAATCAACATAATATTATACAGAGCAATCAACTACTAACCACGACGACCTCTCCACTCATCAAACATTTGCTTAGCTAACTCATCTCTCCAGTTAGTCCATTGACTCGAGGAAGCAATTGATCCTATAATGTCCTCGTCTGCACTAATGTCCACATCTTCCACCCTATCATATTCAATTTCTCCAGGATCAAGTGTCATTTCTCTTCTAATCAGATTATGTATAAGACAACATGCAGTAATTATCTTGATTTGTGTTGCAATTGGATAGAACGATGGACTTCTTAAAATTGCCCAACGCATTTTAAGAACCCCAAAACATCTTTCTATGATATTCCTAGCAGATGCATGCTTCATGTTGAAATACTCTTGATAAGTTGTGGGTGCACAACCATCTTTCCATTCGGAAAGGTGATATCTTGTTCCCCTATATGGTGCAAGAAATCCTTCACCATTAGTGTAATCAGCATCCACTAAGGAATAACAACCTATATAAAAAAAATCTCCTATCAGTTTATGCACTGTTAGTCCATTACAATGAAAAAATTAATGATTGGTCTTACCTGTTGGTACTTTTAAGCCATTTGGTCTACTTAATGCATCTCGAAGTACTCTAGAATCTGAAGCGGAACCTTCCCAACCAGGTAATACAAATATGAATTCCATATTCGGATTACATACACCTAAATCATTTGTGGCTATCTCACCCTTCCTTGTTCGATATCTTGGCTTATCGATTTCAGATACTTTCACCTTAATATAAGTTCCATCTAATGCTCCCAAACAATTCTATGTCATAAAGAAATTCACTCACATCAGATAATACTACAAATAATCTAACTGTAAGATTAGTAATTAAACTATTCCACAAACATACCTTAAACATTTTCCATCTATCATCCGAGCAATTATCTGACACAGATTCAGGTTGCCTCAACAAAATTCCATGTAAACGTAACACTCCATTCAATACTGAATTGAAATATCTACTAACTGTTTCCCCCGATCTATAGAATCTACTTATAATTGTACGGTTCTTTGCATGATGAGTAATTATGTGCAAAAATATACACACTTGCTCTTCCAATGTAACAATACCATCTCTTTTAACGTAACCATCCTGACGTAATAACTCACATAAAACACCAAATGTTCTCCTATCCATCCTCATTTGACTAATACAATTGACATCATTATCTAACAAACTATTTAACAATGATGTACGCCATTCAGTCCCCCTAGTTATTTGATTCCTAACTTCTTCATTATTTCTCCTTCGCCATGCTACATATATATACATAAGGAAGACAACCATAAAGCACGAACAAAAAGATTGTATTGTGAATAATTTTCTTCGATCCATATCTACAAAAAAATAAATAAATAAATAAACAACACATTAAATGGAATGTGATCAAGTGATAATTGATAAAAATTACATGAAAACACCTCTATCATTAAAAATTGTATTAGCATCTTTATTTTTCATGAGAGGTTTTCTGTAAATATGATGATAATGTAGCATATTTAATTTTAATTGAACTACATGCATGTGCAAAGTGCAAAAAGAAGCTAGTGATTTAAAAAAAAGAAAAGAAAAGAAAAACAGAAGAAGAAGAAGCAAAAACAATTGTTGGACTGTAAAAGAGACACCAGATTTACCAGTTGGTATGATGGAAGAAGAGAGAATGATAAAGGAAGAAGTTGTCATAGACTCTGTACTCTACCAATCTAGTACATCTAAGAAGCTTTTTGTGGAGGTACTCAAAGAGGAAATTCAACACTTAAATAAGGCTAACCAAGGCTAACGATGGTCTTGCAAAGAGTATGTTTGTCGTGACCTTCTAATTAATAGAGGGAATCAGCATTTTGAGTCACATTCATCATTAACATAGTCTTTTTCCTCTCTGGTGAGCTTCCTTATTCTATAGGAGACTTGACAAATCTAAGGTATGTAGGTTTCATGCTAAACCAACTAGTGGTTCAATTCCTATGGGAATGACTAATCTCACTAAGTTTAATAAAAACTGGGTACTAATAACTTCACTAGCCATTTGTACTAGTTCTGACATTTCCTTCATGATATATAATGACTGAGGTTGCGGAAATAGTCCAATGCTAATGAGAAATCCGATTTATTACTTTGACGATAAGCTAAACCAAGACTATACTAATAAGACCATCCTATTATTACTTTGACGATAAGCTAAACCAAGACTATACTAATAAAACCATCCTAAACTTCCTACATGAGCTTGTTCTGTCTTAACAGCCTCCAACAATTCCTCAATTTTTTGTTGGGATACATTATTATCTCTGGCCTTAAATTCTCAAAAGAATTACCTACCTTCTTTGAAATATTCCATTTTTATATATGCTGGCTAACAGCTATGTATATGAAATAAAACAAAGTAGTTAAATGTTTTTAAATCCTAATGAATGGCTAATTTTGTAGGAAAGAGTGAACAAATTCAAAGGAGGAAGGCAAGTCCAACTGCTGTTTTTCCTTGTGTTAAAGATATTAAACCAAGAGCAGTAGATTCCTTGGACACTTACCGACCAAATGAAGAAATCTACATCTTACGAAGTTACACTTGAACAGAGATGAGATAAAATTTCTGCATACATTCTATAATACAGAGATAATGAAGAACAAGTTGGTTTTTGTAATAGATGGTGCTGTTAGAAACGAAGAGGTCTTCATTGGTTGGGAAATGTGGAGTTGTTGGGGATTGTGAAAATGTTATCTGCAATGGGGTTGATGTGGTTAAGTTATGGTGGAGGACAAAAGCAAAGAGTGGTCGAGCATGCTAGTTTTTGATAGAATGAAATGGGAAGGAGGAAGAGTGGGATGGGAGGGTGGGGTTGAAGGACAAATGAGAATGGAGAGAGCAGAGGAGTGTGGAGGAATAGATGGATACTAGAGCAAATTTGGTTGCTTTGTGTTGGTGGAGAGATTTGTACTAAAGAGAATGGATGGAAAAACATTACAACACCCATGATTTCAACCCACTTACCAGATCAGGTGTAAATGGGAATGAGAAACTTGTATTAAACTATTGTAATATATATATATATATATATGTATGTACATACACATACACACACCATACTATTCAGCTTTAATCTTTTCAAAACATCTACTCTAAGCTATAATTGTTGACATGGAACAATGGAAAGTGCTAAGGATCGTCACTTTCCCAAATAAGGTTTTTATGAGTCATCCATATCGTTTATTAGTTACAGTTTCTTCCACTACAATTTGAGAGATTGGGGACAAAACTTATTTCTCATATCTAGATTTATGGAGGTTTTTGGACTGTAAAAGAGACACCATATTTACCAGTTGGTATGATGGAAGAAGAGAGAATGATAAAGGAAGAAGCTGTCATAGACTCTGTACTCTACCAATCTAGTACATCTAAGAAGCTTTTTGTGGAGGTACTCAAAGAGGAAATTCAACACTTAAATAAGGCTAACCAAGGCTAACGATGGTCTTGCAAAGAGTATGTTTGCCGTGACCTTCTAATTAATAGAGGGAATCAGCATTTTGAGTCACATTCATCATTAATGTAGTCTTTTTCCTCTTTTTCTCTACTTTTCCTCTTTAATCAAAGCATGTTCTTGCCTAGCTTTCAGGAAGTCCAGACCCAGAATTGATGAATTTTGTGCCTAAAATTATTGTTGGCCTTAACAGTTAGTTTTTAACCACAGCAATTAGTTTTAACTACAAAAATAGTTATGATAAATAAGATAAACACTTCTAACCACGACAAATGATAATAGTTATAGCTAGAAACTTTTGGCTACTGGGTTATTATTCACAGTATAATAATGACATTTTCTATCTCTAAAAACGTTTAGCTAGAAAAAGTACAGAAATGTTATGGCCTGTATTTTTTTGTAGTGTTCAATTATGAAAGTGAATGACCTTATTTCGTTTTTATAGTTATGCAAAACTCGAGGGTGGCTCAATAAAATTATATGTTTAAGCTCCATCAGTAAGAAAATCTAATTTATTCAAAAGTTTTAACTGCCAACATTGGTCAAAGAATCACCGACTAATGAATGATAGTCTCTTGACCCTTTGTTAATGAAGTAGTGACTGGTTGGCTTAAGTCATTAATGATATGTAATGTATTACCAGGCAATCAAGTGAACATATTTAAATCATTAACAAACAATTAATTGAGATTTTAGCTTCTAATTTCATTTCACCATATCCATAGGTTTCACCTCTCAATGGAATTTACCAAAGAGATAAAGAATTAAGCAACGAAGAAATCTTTCCTAAAAACATAAATATAGATCCAAAATAAAAGAGAACACAAATAAATAAGTTTTCCAGCTGTCTTGCACAAAAGTACTGTTCACGTGCAAACCAGCACCCCTTTGGTAAAATGGCCATATCTTCCTCTAGAAGACTCTAAATTGAACAACATTTGCTTTCAGGTGCCATAATTTCATAATTTTCGAGCTAAAAAATGATGTACAAACCCGAAGAAGAATAATGAAATGATGATGATGGAAGATCGACAAAGCAACTGACATTTCCCAAAAAAATTTAATAAATTTTCAGCTAAAAAAATTAATGTAAAAAAACAAAGAAGAAGAACAAGATGGTGATGATGGCAGATCGATGAAACAGAGGAAGGATGCAGCAGAAGATAAACTCACAGGCCAGAGATGCTTCGAAGGGTAGTTTAAGCCTCCAAAATCAAGCTTCTTCCTCCTGAATATCAAATCAAACCCTAACATAAATAGATCGAAGCTTATTTCGCAGATCAACAAATGACATTTCCCAAAAATATTTCATAATTTTTTAGCTAAAAATTAACGTAAAAAACAAAGAAAAATAACAAGATGATGATGATGGAAGATCAACGAAACAGAAGAAGAAGACATGCTCACCGGCCAGAGATGCTTCGAAGGGGATGGTGATGCGAGATCAAAGATGCTTCGAAGGGGGCGGCCAGACATGCTTCGAAGATAGCTCAGTCGGAAAAAAGTGACCTAGTCTCCAGATGGGTCAGATCTACCCCTTTCATTTGGGATAAAATGATCAACGAGACAAACCTGTCCCCCTCCTATTTTTACTTTCCAAACACCGGACTGGGACTGGGTCCTGTCCTGACCTGCCCAGTCCTATATAACAAACATGCCCTAAAAACTTACAAACTCACGGACTTTTCCCCCCTTCCCACCCAAATTCCAGCACTAGCAACCACCATCATCTCTCAGAAATCATCAAAATTGGTCCCTTTCCTGGAAAAATCAATAACCACACACCACACCCACATATTACCCATGAGACTTTCGACTTGCCATGAAACAATCTCTCTAGAAAACCATTGGATGAGCCTAGATTGGCCAATTTTCTAGCAAGACGTGAAAATTTCGATCAACTCAGGTTTGGCCAAATTTCGGTCATTTCAAGCTGTGGGTCTGGATGTCCCACCTCCCCCCCAAACCCCACACCTTGGACAAGTCCACAAGTTCAAATATGACCTTTAGTTGCTCCAATTCCTCACCTTTGGGGAGATCTCACAACTTCAAGTTTGGTCAAAATGTTAAATGCATTTTCTAATTACCGACAATGTTTTTCGACTAAGGTAAGTTTACCATTTTTTACATATTCTACAAGCTTTGATTGGTATATTATTTGTTAATTTTGGACATTGTTTGATTATAATTTCAGTTTTGGATTAATTAATTAAGTACAAGATAAAATTAAACTATGTTTGGGTAATATAAGATTAAATTGAATTTATTATTGTGTTTTTAAAGTTTATTGGAATCTATTAGAAGGTTTAATTTCACAAAACTGATCTTTGAATAAAAAACTCCAATTTTGAATATCGGATCCTAAATGTTCATCATATAATTGGATTACATGTCCAATTTACGTAATTTTATAGTTGTATAAATTATTTTAAGATATTACATACATCAATATCTTTGGTTTAGATTTAGAGCCTAAGAAATATTTCATATAGGAAAAATTGCATTTTAGTGCCTTATAAAATCATCTAATTTTGTTTTGGGACTCTAAAATTAATTTTATCACATTGATACTCGTATTTTTAACATTCTTATGAATTTATCAAATTCAATTAAAATTGACAAAAACTGTCAAATAGGAATCATGTGTGGTGCATATGACCTTCAAATCTGATTTGTTTAATTTATTTCTAGATTTTTAAATTTAAAGATCAAAAATATTTGAGCATGCAAAAATTACAAGATGTACAAAAAAAAACATTGAAAGCTGAAAAAAGACCAAATGGTAAAAGCCATTCCAAGGGCATGATAAAAAAAGACAAGATATTAAGAAAATTTCAAGATTACAGAAGAAAAAAAAAAACCAAATGGATAAAAAGAATTCTGAGTGCCTAAAAAACTAGATGTTCAAAAAACATTTTCAAAGCCCAAAAAATAAAATGGTAAAAAAATTTTGAGAGCATGATAGAAACACCTAATGATAAAAAATTTTGAGAGCCAATAAAAAAAATTAGATGGTGAAAAAAATTATGAGAGCATGATAAAAAAATGCCAGATGTTCAAAAACAAATTGAGAGCTCGATAAAAATACTAGATGTTTAGACATCTCCAAGAGCCCTAAAAAAATACCAAACGGTTAAACAAAATTTCGAGCACCAAAAAAAAATACTAGATATTTGAAAAAATATTAGATGGTAAAAATAAAATTTTGAGAGCATGATAAAAAGGCCATCAAGTGTCCAAAAAAAAATAATAGATAGTAAAAAAAATTCATAGAGCTTGATAAAAATACAAAATTTTGTTTAGGCTCTCAAAAAAAATTTTTTAACATTTGAATTTTTTTTTTTTGGTTTAGCTTACGGAATTTTTTTTTACATTTGGTGTTTTTTCTAGCACTTGAAATTTGTATTAACTATTTGGTAGTTTTTTAGACTCTTAGAACTATTTTTTAATAGCTAGTATTTTTTTTGAGCATCCAGAATTATTTTTTCCCATATGATATTTTTTCAGGCATTTGGAAGGTATTTTTTGTTGGCTCTTGAAACATTTTTGAACATCTTGTATTTGTTTCGAGCATTAAGAATTTTTTTACCATATGATATTTGTTTGGAGCATTTGAAATTTTTTTAAGCATCTTATATTTTTTGGAGCTCTCAAAGTTTTTTTGAACATCTTATATTTCATTTCAGGTTATCTAATTTTTTTATTGAACATTTGGTATTTTTTTGGACTTCCAGAATTTTTTTAAATATCTGATTTTTTTATAGCTCCCAAAAATTTTCTTTTAATTATGTGTATTTTTTTTTTCCAAGTTATTGGAATATTTTTTGAAAATTTGGTATTTTTATTATGCGTCAAATTTTTTTTAACTACTTATATTTTTTCGAGCTCTTAAATTTTTCTCAACATCTGATATTTTTACGGGCCTTGAATTTTTTTAAATTTTTTAATGAAAAAATCTGAAAAATAAACTAGATAAAACCATATTTAGCAGTCACATGCACAGCATACAATCCTATTTGATGGTTTCCGTAAATTTTAGTTGAATTAGAACAATTTATAAGAATTTTGAAAACCGGGGTATCAATGTGATAGAATTAATTTACAGGCCCAAAACGAAATTAGATAATTTTTGAGGATACGAAAGTGCAACTATCATTTTATTATATTATAAGCATTTGTATTGCACCTAAAGGCAACCATGTGGAGGAACAAGAATGATTATAGGCGGCATATTTTGAGTAATTTATATTTTAAAATGATTTTGGGCATATTAGTACTATAATTACATGGTTTGAATATTATATATTTATAGATTGAAAAGTAAATGCTTATTTTATGCACATGTAGCTATCTATATTCACATATGTATGCTATCATTTCATGTGATTTTTGGCAAGGCATTAAATGATTCCATATTCTAATATGCTCATGGAAAACTTATGGATAAGGGTACTTAAAATGCATCGATAATTGCATTCATGATCTAGTTCAAAGGTTGTTAAAATGAATTCAACTGAAAGGAAAATTATTGATCAGAAATAAAGAATTGGATAGTACTATTTAATTAATTATGGTATGGTTGGTTGGAATTAAGATTGATGGTCTTGAAGTATATATACACAATTTGATCCTATGATTGGATGATAATGTTAAGCTTATTAAATTAATGCACCATGCAATACCAGTATATATTGGATATTGGATATCGAATGTTGATTAATGCCACTATACATGTATTGACTTCCTATATTGCGAGGAGTGAATATGACGATTACTCCCTCCCACGACACCTTTAGGACTCTAAAGGGTCTTGATGATGTTTCCACCTCCTCCTATGTCTTATAGTACCTTGGGGCACTGAGGGCCACTTGGCAGTACTAGGTATAGTACCTTTATTGTTGCATAAGTGTTATAGCTTATAATTCTTTGATGTATGATTGTATAGTGTTGTCTCTCCACATATCAATTTTATTTGACTAAGCATTGGGACTTAAAGAATGGATTTTTGTGAAAAATGATTTTTAAGCAGTTTTCGAAAAAAAGGTAACACGAGGTCTTGAGAGATGGTTTTCCAACAACTAAATGGTTATTTTCCTATTATATTATATCACTTGATTAGATATCTTTATCTCATGTTTCATTTTTTTTAAATCGTTCCCTTATGTCGAGGCAAATAGTGGATTGTTTACATTATATATCACTAGTTATTTCTGTATTTTCCACGGCAGCAATAGTATTTTATCTTTTTTTGCTTTGTCTTTATCTTTTTAAACTCATTCCTATTATTTGAATAAACTACGTTTATTATTACTTTTAGAATGCTATGACCTAATGTATAGATACATTAGTTATCCCAGTATGCATGTTTAGTAATGGCCTGTAGCATGTTGACCTGTAGTTGTTAACTGTATTTAGAAACTTGAATATTGTTGTAGCTTTATTAATATATATCGAGGTATTGTTTTATGTTGCATATGTTTGGTTGTCCACAGTTCAAATGAGGTTCAAATCGGGGGTTTTCTCTAAGGATTGCCCAATGAAATTTATTATGTAGGACCACAAGGACTTCCTGGGAGGTTCCTAAGATGGGTTATATCATTAAAAATATAGAAAGTAGAGAGAGAAAATATAGAAATAGAAAGTGGAAAGAAAATGAGGAAAGATAAAGTGGATTAATGTGAAAGCATAAAAATTTAAGTTAATTTTAATTTTAAAGTATATTGATGTGAGGGTAAAATATTATTTTAAACATGAATAAAGGGCATGGAATGAGGGATTCCTCCAATGTATAGAGTCTATTGAGTCTATTCCACCAAAATAGAGGTATGCAGAGGGGAATGAAATTCCCATTCCAACCATGTTAGATCCAACCAAACAAAGAAATGGGGATCCAATCAAAAGCCCATTCCATTCTCCCCTTTATTCTACTAATCGAACACTATCCGAGTATAGTAGACAACCAATTAGGCTCTTTTACTAACCAGGATTCACATATTGATAAAGATAAAGTATTAATGAGTAGCTTTATTAAATGCCCTAGAACTGTATTTACCAAAAAAAAAAAAAAACAATTACCAACTAATATGTAATTTTTTTAACCTCAGCCACTAAATGTTAGTCCATTGTTAAATATAAATTGTCTTCATGAAGAAGAAGCACCATGTCGCTAGAATCAATTTTCAGCTCTCGTCCTTAAATACCACTTGTGGTAAAAATACAAAGCATCATTTACTGCCAAAAATTCCATTGCTAACACAATATAATGTTAATGAAAAGGCTTTGCCAAATTAATGTTGGTTTTAAATGTACCAGGTGGTGGTGCTTACCACACTTTACTCTATGCTGCTTGCACCTTCGATGTAGACGCAACTACTTTAAGATTTGAAACTGCAACAAATTCAACATCCAGATCAATATGATTCAACAAAAGAAAATCATCCTTAGCCTTACCTCCACGTACGATGATATTCTTATGATTCCACTCTTCCAAACAAATATAAGAAATCTCTTCTTTCACCATATTGATAAACTACATAAATTAGCACAACAAAAAGAAGAGAAATTTGGCTTCCATGGCTACTTCACAAAATCCACCTTATTCCATACACTTTTTACATCAGCATACTTCCTTAAGGTATGAAAAATGATCTCCTTTTTAAACTTACATAACTCACAATACTAGATGCCAATATCCTTTTTTTGAAGCAACAAATTTGCACATGACAATACTTGAGAACTAACCCTCCAAATAAAAATCTTCACCTTGCTTGGTATCCTTAAAACCTAGATTTGCCACCACCATGTCTGGTTCTCATTACTACTAGTCCCCCCAATATTTGATCCCCCACCAATTTTCTTGGCTATCCAATATCCAAAACGAATAGAATAAATTCCAGCTGATCAATACTAAAATTTGTTCTAACTACATCCACATTCCAACCTTCTAACATTCTCAATAATTCAGAAACACACATTTTAGCATCTAAAACTCATGGAGATAAAATTACTAAAGAATTTGAGGACAACACCAAGAATCTTTGTGCATTCTCATCACCAATTCTACTCACCCAACGATTTTCTATAACACCCTAACCCCAAAGTAAATTTTTCCATAAATAAGACGATTAGTTTTCTTTACTTGTTGCAATAAAAGAATAATTAGGAACATATAGTTAATATCTCCATTAGTAAAAGTGGATTTCTTTGTATATGTAACATCCCATCCCAATAAATGTCCAAAATTTTGAAATTTTGACCGGTTGTTACCAACTAAATCGTTAGTAGGTCTCAAGTTTGACTTTTTGAATGATTAAGAATTTTAATTTGATCAATACACTAAAGCATAGAGCTTGTTGATATGAGTATATAGACTGGTGGTACGCTTAATACCAAGTTACAGTTAAAAAGTTATGGTTCTAAGAAATTTTAAATATCAGTATTATGTTAAGGTCCAAACCAGTCTTAAATTTTTATCTGTTAGCAATCCAAGGGTCTATATATACATGGAAAATTGCTCCTTCATAAATAAAAAATTGAAAAAATACTCAAAAAGTCTCAATATCCTTCAGTAGATATGTAACCCGCGAACCAAATCAATCCCACCCATCACTGCAACCAATCGAGTTTCATTGGTTTCTTTCATTTGTAGCCACCATTAACCACCATGCCTAGGCCAGGGTTGTTGCCCATCATCTAATGACCCTAGCCTCCAAATCTATGACCAGACTGTTACCAAAAGCACCTTGATCAAGCTGGAAAAGCAGGCAACAGTGGTCTGACAATTTGCTGGAGATTTTGACTTTTTCCATCCATTCTAGGCTAACTATATATCCATTACCTACCATTTTTTAACCCTCTAAGCTTGAATCCAACTCCCGTTATCAAAATTCCTTACAGTTTGAAAGATTCATCAACATCAAGTATAATTGAAACTTGAAGGAGGTTTTCTAGTGATCAACGAGGCTTTTGGACCAAGTTAAGTGCACCATCATATTCCTTGTCTCATGGGCTTTCCATTAATGTAAAGTTTGTAAATTTTGGATATCATTTGATAATTTTTTTTATTTTTGTATCAATTAGTTTTTGGATATAATTAGATAAATTGAACAAAATTAAAGTTAGATTAGTATAATTAGGTGTTAATGGGATCCAATAAAATATTTAATTTCATTAAATTAACCTCTTAGTAAAAAAAAAAAATCCCAATTTTAGATATTGGATCTTAAAGAGTTACGGCATAATTGGAACTTTCGGTGTCTAATTTATATGATTTGAAAGTTGTATAAAGTATTTTAAGACAGCTAATACGCATAAATGCCTTGGGTTTGATTTATGAAGTCTAAGAAATATTTTAGTATATTATAAGCACCCATACTAAGACTAAAAGAAATCTTGCAGAGGAGTAGGAGTAGACATCAGTGATATCTATAAGTGATTTATGTTTCTAAATGATTTTAGGCATATTAATATTTTATAAATATGGTTTAATATGCATATAAGAATATATACCTTTACAAATATGTGTTCTCATTTTATGTGAGTTTTGACAAATTTTTAAATGATTTTAAATTCTAATGAGTTCATAATGAATTTGAAAATTTTGATATATAAATATCTTAATATTTGGATTGATGTTTTACTTGTTTTAAAAAATAATTGGCTTTAAAATAGAAAATTAAAAACGGTATATTTTTAAGCATATAAAAGTGTTCTTATATTTGAAGGTGCTTAAAGTGATTTATGGTAATTTATACTTCATTGTTGGTATTTATGTTTTAACATGAAATGATGATTTGGAATATCTAAATAAAAGGTTGGGCTTGAATATTAAATTTTTAATTATGATATTGTATTGGTTTTGGAAAAATTGGAACTATGATCTTGAGTGGGTTGTTATAAATTTTGTATTGTTATATTTTAAAGGGTGTACCATATAATATCAATGGTTTTGTTATATATTATTAGCCGCAAGCAGGCTTGGTCATTCTATGTGTATTTGCGATATAAAAGAATGATAACGAATTATGTATCATTCTCTCAGAGTGATGACCAGTTGTATGCCACTTCCTCGTGATAATAGAATAACAAGTTTTCATGATATAAGAGAATGATGATTGGATTGTATGCCAGTCTCTCGTAATGATAAGGAGTTTTGTGCCACTCCCTTATGACTTTGGTTTATTTATATGTCATTACTGCCTTGTAGTGTTTTGGGATGGTTACACCAATTGGCAGTGCTAAATATATAGTATAATACATTGTATGATTTTCTAGCAGATATACATACATTGGTGGTTTGACTATATTTTTATTATCGCTTTTATGATTGTGATTATGTTGTTGATTGTCCAGTGTTAAATTTATGTTTTAACTGGTTATTAATAGTTTAAATTTCTTAATTATGTGATGCTCATTTTATGATATTGATTTGGAATACACGTTAGGTTTTGTAAAATAGTTTTGAAAATGAAAACTTTTCAAAAGAATGAAAATGAAGTCCAAAGTAAAAGGTTTTAAAATTAAATGACCATTTTTATATTATTATTTTATTCCACTCACTGAGCTCATCTCATAGTTTCATATTTTTAGATTGCTCTCATAAGCCTTAGCTATTAGTTGCATACTACATTTGAGGCCTGATCATCATCATGTTTGTACATTTTGTTATTCTCATATCTTCATCTTCCTTAATTTCAATTGTTGATATACTGTTTCTTTTTTGCACCCTATGAGATTATTATTATGTTGTTTTATTTATTTTCGGACTCATATACTTCTTTTAATATGGTTTGGCCGGTTAAACTAATATATATATATATATATATATTTTTTTTTTTTTTTTGAGTTGGAACCCCTTGATGGCTATAATTGTAAATTACAAAAACTATATTAAAATCATTTATTCTTTTCTATTTTACTATTGGGTTATATCTTATTTGCGAGGAAGTCCAACTAAACTTTTCATAGCAGTTCAATAAGGTTTCCTTAGGCAAGACTCATCTTAGATTTTCATAAAGGGCTCTGGAAGAGGTCCTACTAATATATGTGGTGAAATTGAAACTATCTAAATCTAAATAACATAAATACATAATCAATTGTAAAATTATTTTCCATTGGTAATGTATATAAAAATTATTTATGGCTATTAATTACTTAAATATTTTATTAGTTTATTTTCTCTTTTTTGAAAGAATTCATTTTTTAAGGAAAATTTTATCTTTTCAAGAAATTCAAAATGTCTAACTCATCCTTCAGAAGTAGTGGGTCACTTTGACAATGTATTTAAATAATCTCATTAGAGAGGTTTTTGAGTATCGATTTATGATTCTAATGTAGTAAAAAAAAAAATCTAATAATAAGTAAAATCATTGAAGATACTTTGAATTTGATAATCCACTATATGCTTTTTTTATTATTTTTATTTTAATCAAGTTTAATGCATCTCAAAGGTGTATTTTCTTTGTTAGAGGGGAGATACGGTAATTGCCAACTTACTCTTTACTTGGAAAAAAAAAAATTAGTGTTAAATATGACATATAATTTTTAAAATATAGGAAATCAAATTCACTTTTTATTTGAATACTAAAGTAGTAAATACAACATCACACGATATTTTTCATATGATTTTGCAACATTTCCCACAAAAGGCGTTGTTATAATTATTCATGAAAAGAAACAAAAACAAAATAAAGAAAAAGGGTACATGTTATGTTGAGTACTACTGCCTTCTTTCGGTACCTTAATGTGCCTTTTTTTTTTTTTTTTTTTTTTTGGGGGGGGAGTAATGTTCTAAGATCCTCCAATATCCCTTCTACAATATCGGTGACGTTTGGGAAGTGTAATATTGAATAGTCATGAGTTAATTCAGTGTTAGAAAAGTTGTCATCCATTCCAACGGGAATTATACTGCTTTTTCTAAGTGCCTTTTCTCGACGTCCTAAAACCTTTTCACCAACTTTTATGCCTAGGCCCTATATCCCTTTTATAATATTAGTGTCATTTGGGGAGGGTAATCTTGAATATAGTCATGTACTAATTTAATGTTAGAAAAGCTTGTCATCCTTTCTTAGATCATTAATTTGACAACTAGTTCAATATGTTAAACTTAGTTCACTGAAAAAATAATTCTTTTAAAATATTCAACTCATGTTATCATGCATGGCATTTGGAAGAACTTTTTATTGAACAAAAGTAACAAAGTTAGGAAACAACAACCATTTCTATATTAATACATAATATATATATATATATATATATATACACCGCATGTACCGATTAAAAAAGAAGAAGAAAAAAGAAGAAGAAAATGTTAAAGATATAAGATATCGTTTTCAAGTAAATAAAAATGAATACTTAAACCAAAGTTTTATGTTTCTTAATTTGGAAGGTGTAGTTAAATAAATAGATGCATTTAAAAGATTCTTTTTTTGACGTTTTTATCCTTCGAGTTTCAGTTAATCGCAAATGTATCCTTTTGAATTTTATTTTTATTGGAACGGGAATACATCACTCCCGATGGCTATAACTTTCTTACAATCAACATTCAAATAATATAACAGAATATTCCATTAATCTTTACTTTTCGAATGCAATACCTATTAATATCAAAATTCAGCCAAAAAAAAAATACATATTATTATAGAAGAAAAATAAAATTGGTACAAAAGAGAGGCATAAACATAATACAATTTATCGTTGGTACAAATGTTTATCATTTGAAAAAACCACATTGACTTCCTTTTTTTTTTTGGGGGCGGGGGGGGGGAAGAAAAAGACATTCTTTTTCTTCTAACCTTAACTTGAAAATATTATAAGGTGCGACAAAAATAATATCAAAATTGTCATATATTTGAATTAAATTAAAACATATATATGATGATATATGCACATAAAAAATTATTAAAAAAAAAAAAACAACTAGATAAGATGTTGTATAATTTACATTATTCTGAACCCAAGTTTATTTTAGTTCTCAAAAAATAAAAATAAAAATAAAAATAAACAAATAATTTTATCTCAGCTAACATCTGCAGTCTGCAGATAGTCCTTGAAAAAAAAAAAAAATTCTAGTCATATTCAAATTATATATCAGCTTAACATTCAAAATTTTGGTATGACGAATTCAATCAAACATCTAATTGTTTCAAAAAATAGTAAAAGGAATTATTAAATTCAACAAAATTGAAAGTTTGTAGAAGATCCAGATTCCTGCAGGAATATTTAATATGCAGCCACCATCAAAATCAAACATTGCTGTTATTGGCTGGAAACCAAATCAAAGTAACAATGAAAAAATTTTCAAAGCCTTCGGTTTTTTCGCTCTGAATTGTATTACCAACGAAAATTTGAATGCATATCACCAGTGGAGGCGATTTAAATGTCGTAACTTTATTTATTATATAAAGAGCCCATCAAATGCGCAAATGCAGTCTTTAGTCTTATAGGATGCATGGTGATAGCCTTTGAAAAAGACAAAAAAGTTGCATGATGATAGCAAAGTTAGTAACCTACTTTCTTGTTTTTTTCTTTCTTTTTTTCACTTCACTTCCTAGGAAAATAAAAGGGCCATCGGAAAATGTATAATGAAAATTCATATTATTTCATTTTCCTTATTGATTTAACAAACTTATAAGAACTATAATAAGATATTTATTGAAAATCATGGCATGGCATTTAGAGGTGGCATAAATCAATCTGGAATCGACCAGTTCAATTTGAATCGGTTCTCATTTTTTTTCATGGTTAGTTCACTTTGTTTTAGATAATTTTTTAACCCACATCAAATGGAATCGAACAAACTATATATATTTTTTATTTTAATTAATTATATTTTAAATATACTTTTATATTTTTTTAAATTATTCAATCTAGAGTTTGAAGAATTTTAAAAGTGTTTAAAAGTTTGGAGGTATTCGATTTAAATTTTAAAGGAGTCTATACAAATCCAATGATATTCAATTTAGATTTTAATGGATTTTATAAAATTACATTAAAATTCAGGTGTATTCAATTAGGATTTTGTAAAATTCTTATGAAGTCTAATGATATTCAAAAAGTCATTGCTTTTAAAAGATTTTAAAAAATGATGGATTTTAATGAATTTGAAAGGATTTTAACAGTGAAATTGTGAAGAAAATTATCAATATGAAATCCAACTTTAATCCCAAAAAATTCATTGGATTTTTATAAATTTTTTATGAAATTTATAAAATTTCATTACAATCCATCAAATCCTTTAAAATCTATAACTCATTTTAAATCTATTAACCCCTCTTAATTACACAACAATAGTAAGCCATTGTTTCTTTTTTCTTTGTTTGAATATGAGATGTCATGTAAGCCATTGTTTCTTTTTTCTTTGTTTAAATATGAGATGTCATGTTAAGGATTGAATGATAGTTAAATACTTTTTTCATTTAATAGCAACAAAACTGTTGCACGAAAATGAATTGCAAAAAAAATTGAAATGCAAGAGGTAAATTGCAATTTTTCAATATAAAATAAAGTATTATTTAAAATGATGAATTAATTGCATTTTAATATTCTTTGTTTTAGTAATGTTTGAATTTTAATTCTCAATTTATTACATATTGGAATATAATTAACCTTTAACTAATGGAAACTCAATGGTCATCCTATGCACAAAAAATATAATTTTTTGAAAAAGATAGGATATTAAAGTAAATTTTTAAAAATTGAGCAAAAATTATGTTTTTTTGAAAATATTTTTATTTAAAATTATTTTTAAAAAATTGTAGAGTTTCTAATATAGTTATAAATTTTATACTTTTACATCCTTTACTTTTTCAAAAAATTGGATTTGATAACTTATTTGCGACTCATAAACCGTCAAGTTGTCAATCAAAATTCATCCATGATGCAACACAAACAAATCAAAAGTTAATGGTTCAATATGGTAAGTTTTAAAAAACTGAAAGTAGAAATTGCAATATTTTCAAGTTAATAATATTATAGGTACTAAAATATTTATTAAATAATATATATTAAATTATTATTATTTGATATATTTATATAATTTAAATATAAAAAAATAAATTTTTAAATAGATAAATAAATTAAAAAATTAAATCAATAAAATATTATTACAGCACCACCTGTAGAATCGTTTGGTTAATAAAATTGGATAATTATTTTAAAAAATCTAATATTATTATTTTCAAAAGTATAAAATATTAAAATGTAAACAGTACGGATTCTGATTTCTGAAGAAGTAGGGGCCTGTGTCTCCAGCGGATTGGAGAAAAAAATGTAAACAGAATGGAGACCAATAATTTACAGAATGACTGATGACTTATTAGAACCTCGACGATTAATTGGGCTTAAAATGGATCATCAACTTTATAAGAACAGTTGGGCTTTTGGCCTAGAATTCCCTTGGGAGATTAACTTAAGTGGGCCAACTTGTTTCTGAAACAGAAGGATCCCATAAATGCACAAACCCATTAAGCAGAACAATATTTTTTAAAAAAATTGCAGAATGGCAAGTTATACATAATTTAAGTAGTTTTTTTTCTCTTTTTCTTTTTTGGAAAAGAAAGGGAAAATCTAAAAAAAAAAATTCAAACTAAAATTTTAAATGTACAAACAAGGAGTTATTTTAGAGAATCATCAATTTTTTAATTCATTTCCAATAATATCCTTATAGGATAATTTAATAAGCTTCTTATCTATTTTTTTTTCTTTATAATAATGTTGAAATTATTAAAATATCTATCAAATTTATTTATTAAATTATATATAAATATTTAATTTTATATTTTTTAATTTATTTATCTATTTAAATAATATGAATATATCAATTAATAATATATTAAAACATAAAATTTTGTAAAGGGAAATTCCATTTAAACATTTTTAATTTTGTTTTAATTACAAATAGATCCATGCAAATGAAAGATCATACTCATAACTCATTTACCGATTTTTTAAGTTAACTTTTACTGGTAAAAATCATAAATATAAATATAATTAAAATGAAGGATATAAATGAAATTTATTCCATTTTGTAAATATGTTTAGTAAGCATTTTAGTGTTTGTGGCACTAATAATCTCCTTCATGTACATATGAGGTATTGTGTTCTAGTCATCTTGGGAATAAAAATGTAATCAAACATTGATAAGAAATATCTGCACTCTTCGAGTCAGTGCCCAACTCATTTCACAAGAATTTTCTTCTTTCAACAACATCCCTGGCAAAATGTTACCCTTTAGATTATATAATCCCTTCTTACAAATTTTACTCTCAACAAACAATAACAGAATAATCAAATTGGATAACAAAAAACAGTTATGAGCTATTAGCTATGGCTCTCCGAAAGAGTCTCGATGCTGCCCTGGCGTAACAAAATCCTTGACCCAGCATGGTCTTGCAAGTTTCCTGGTTTCACGAAGCATGCCTGACTCCCCTGTAAGCTTCTTCTCGTTTCCTTCTGCTTCTTCTTTGTTCTCAGCCTCAAAACGACCCTTCCTTGCACTCGTTTCATCTTTAGTGCTATCTTGGATCTCTTCCTCTTGGGCCTCTCTTTTAGCCCACTTTCCCATTTGGTCTTGGACCTGGTTGCTGTCCAAAATCACCTCAACCTGGTGACTATCACTTCCCCCTCCCTCAAACACAACCTTGTCCTCATGGTCGGGCACATTATACAGCTGACTAAAGGTTTGGAGATCCTCCCAAGTTGCATCTTCAAGTGAACTATGAGACCATTGCACCAACACCTGTTTCTCAGATTTATTTAGCACCTGTACTATTCAGCCAGCCAAGACAGAAACGGGAGTGAGCATCAGTTTGTTTGCATGATTACTTCTGGAATAGGATAGAATTGAATAGGAATATCTCCTTTGAAGGGCTTCAGTAAGGATACATAAAAAGTTGGGTGTATCCTTTCACCAAGGATACATGAAAAGTTGGGTGTATTTTGCTTCCTGTCGGTAACGCCAACGTATAAGCCACTAGACCAACCTGTGCAGTGATGGGAAAGGGACCGAAATAACGTCGGCAAAGCTTAGAGTTAAGTCGGTGTGCTACCGTAGATTGGCGGTAGGGTTGAACCTTAACCAAAACCGAGTCCCCAACTTGAAACTGAATTCTCTACGTTTCTTGTTGGCGAGTTGCTACATTCAATTTCGAGCTTGCTCCAAGTTTTGTTTCAGCTGCTTTAAAAGAGAGTCACGGGTCACCAACCCTTCCTCCACTGCTTGCACCAAAGTGGCACCTTTCACATACGTGGGAATGGTTGGGGGAGGTCTTCCGTAGACAGCTTGGAAAGGAGTCATTCCAATGGCTGAATGGTGACTAGTGTTGTAATGATATTTAGCCCAAACAGGATCACGGCCAGAAACCAGTGCACGTGGCACTCCATGCAACCTTATTACCATGTGAGTAAAAAGCTCAGCTACGTTTGAAGCGGTATAATGTGTCGGAAGGGATCCAAAGTGTGCATATTTTGTGAGTCGATCGATGACCACCAGAATTGTGGAATAGCCTCTTGAATTTGGCAGGCCGATGATAAAATCTAGAGCTAAGTCTTCCCACACTCGCTCAAGGATCTCGAGGGGTTGGAGTAAGCCATAAGGGGCTGCTGTGGAGTATTTGATAGTCTGACAAGTGAGACACTTGGCCACAAATTCCTTCACATCTTTCCTCATTCCTTCCCAAAAGAAACTTGCACTAAGTCTTAGAAAAGTCCAGTCAACTCCAACATGCCCGCCTGTAGGAGTGTCATGTCAGGACCCATCTAGAATTCCTCCCCGGAACCCTAGACAAGCCCTGATCCCAGGGAAATACCACCGAACCTTCCAACGGAAAATCTGGCAGCACCTCCCCTAAGGGTAGGACTAACCAAAAATTTCCTGCACTAAAAACACTCTTCTATATTCATCCCCTTATTCCTCCCACAATACTACAAATTGATTCCACAAATTTACAGCACTTCAAAGAATAACAGCAATTCAGTGTATAAATAACAACTACACGTCCAATACAGTATACAGAGCATTACACAAATAAATGTAGAATTTATAAATTGACAGATAGAGAAGTAATACAAGATGGAGAGGAAAAAGGGAAGAAATACTTCTTGGACTTTCGGCAATGAACTGAGACGTCGGGCTCACCCTTGATGATCGACGTCACCCAACCTGGACCTAGGGGAGCGAAATTTAAAAAAATATGAGATGCTAATCATCTCAATGAATGACCCTATCTACTGTACAATTATAATACCACGATAATTAAGTAGATGAATAAAAATTAATTGGAAATAATATTTTCTCTCAAAACCCTTACAATTCTCTCGGTTGGAAAATTTCCCATTTTAAAACATTTTCACAAAACCCTTTATTCATAATCCCCGAAAACCAAGGAATCAATTTATTCAACTAAATATCAAATAAAATATAATAAATCAAGCATTCCAAATTTATAATTAAAAAGAAATTAATTTATTGAATAATTAAGTAAAGGAAAAATTAAATCAATTTAAAATCCCCATTCAATTAAATAATAAAAACAGCATTAATTATATTCTTAATTCCAATACAATTTCAAAATATTTATTTTAAAATCCCATTTCTTAAAATCACTTGATGCACCCACTATATACCAGTGGCGCCAACAGTACCCAGCGTCCCAAGGTACCGCCAGACAGGAGGTTATAGAGAGAAATCGGCATACGGTCGCGTGGCGTCCCACCGCGCCGCTGCAAACAGGTGTCCCGGCCATGGAGGGGCGGCCTACCCTCATCCGATGGCAACCACAGGACAACCCCATAAAATCACCTGCGTGCTACTCACATCCACCTGCGCGCTAATCACATCCGTGTGCACACTAACCATATCACATATAAACAGAACACAAGTACGTGTATGGTGCATCTAAAAATCATAAATCAACACATATCAAAATTTCAAATTTTCCATAAATATACCGGGTTTATCCCATCCAATTAAACCCGTAATTTTTTCCTCAATTCCTTTATAATCATCTTTATAAATTCCATGATTTTCAAATCCACCAACTTAAATATTCACATTTTTCCAATGGCATAAATATTTTTGAAATATAATAAATTAAATCACATAATATTCCATGGGTATACTTATCAAAATTGAAGTTACCAACATAATCAAATATTTTCCTTGAAATATTTGAAAGTCAAATCATGCCCAAATTAATGTTAAAACCACAAGAACTTCATATATAATTGAATTCCGCAATCCTCAATACCATAAAATAATTTTCACATTGCATAAATTTATATAATGCATATTTTCTTTAATCAAAATAAATCCACCAATAATTTCCACAATAAATCAATTAATATCAAAATCACAATGCCTGTATATATCAAATTTCCATAAAAATCCAAATTTCCATAATTTGTCAAAAATCAAAATATGATTTAATTTATTCAAATATGGGCATCAAAATTTCCACATATAAATCCACTAAATATTTGACACATAGGATATAAATTTCAAATATTCAATTCACACAAAATATTCACAAATTTAATTCCCGAAATTAATTTGAAGGTGGGTCACTCACCTGGAGCACGCAATTAAACCATGATCCACCATGGGATCAATTTCACGACTCACTCGTGCTCTTAGAACATAATTCACACACAGTCAAATAAAATAATATTTTATTCGGGTAAATAATACCCGGTATCCGGGGGGTTAAACACAAATGTTAACCAAAATTGTCGAATAATATACCGAATCGAAGCTTGTGGAACAAGGATCGCATTACCGGTCCCCATTGACCCCAATTCCGCCGGTGGTGGGCTGAATTTGGCCGAAAAGCTTCGGCCGGTCTTGATCTCCTCGTATTTCGCAAACCGCTTCGAATTTTGGAAATTGGAGGCCATATTTGAACTCAGAGGACCCAAAATAGAGGGAGAGGGGTGGCAATTTGGACTGGACTGGCCGGAAAACACAAGAAAAGAGGAGAGAGAAAATTTTCGGCCGACGACTTCTCCGGCTTAATCTGGGCGCGTCCGGCCGAGCTCGCCTCCTCCCTGCGCTCATCACTAGCCGGCGCGTGTAACAAGGTGGTGGCCGGAAACGAAGAAACGGAGACGGCCCGAGAGGAAGAAGGAAAGGAAAGGAAGAAGAAGGAGGAATAAGAAGAAGAAAGAAGAAGAAGAAGAACGGGCCCGTGGCCCTTTTTTCCCACGTGGGGGAAAAGAAGAAAAAAAGAAAAAAGAAAAGAAAAAGAAAGAGAAAGAAAATAAAAAGAAAATTAAATTAAATAATATTAAAAATAATATTATTATATAAAATAACAATAAAATAATATGATATTAAACATAGTTGACATATGGCATCTCAACATGGTGACACATGGTCACATTTATTAAGTCACACGTGGCTCATCGTTACACGTTTAAAAATAATATTAAAATAATACAATATTTGAAAAACTCTACAGGTCCATAACTTTCAAACCACATGTCCAAATCGGACGTGCCGCTAGCCTAATCGACGAGTATTTTACAAACATGTATGAGTCAAAGCTCATTTCCCCATAAATAAAAAGTCAACTCCGGCACCCTTGGACAGTTTGGACCTCAACTTGTTTTGCTCATAACTTTCAAACCGTAGCTCCGTTTTCAACGTGCTACTAGTCCACGAACTCGTGCCAACGTGTACTTCGTAACGGTACCTCAGTCAACCTAGAATTCTATCCGAGTCAAAAAGTCAACTTTTGACCCCCTTCGGTTAAAGTTGGAAAACTTCCATTGTACTTTGGGACGGGGTGTTACAGTCATCAAATTCCTGGAGCAATATGGTTTTCAGTTTGGACTCCTTGCTAATTATAAATCTGTTCTTATACATCAGTAGACCATTCCGATAACTGTAGTGGGCACGATCCAAAGTTCCAACAAATAATTGTTTCTCCAATACCTTAAGATCCGAACATTCCAAATTCTCTTTACGTAATTCATCTAAAAATTCATACCGCTCTGCTGATCTGGCTGCTAGGAGTGGGAGGCAATAAGTTTCATGGCGGCGGGACAAGGCATCGGCTCCTGAGTTCACTGATCCTGCCTTATATTCAATCGTAAACTGGTACCCCAACAATTTCTAAAGGAAGTGCTGTTGTTTCGGGGTCTGAATAACCTGAGTGAGGAGCTCCCTTAGGATTTTATGGTCCGTGTATATGACAAAGGGCCGTCATAATAGGTATTGGCGCCACTTGGAGACTGCCTCGGCCACTGCTCTCAACTCACGTAGGTATGCCGAAGTGCCCAATAAACGTGGACTAAGTTTCTTGCTGAAGAATGTAATGGGTGTCCCTCTTGCATCAACACTCCCCCCATGCCAACATCAGAAGCATCGATTTCCATGACAAACTACTTCGAAAAATCTGGTAGCTGGAGGACAGGAGTCTCAGTCATAACTTGTTTTAATTTCCCAAATACTGCGGTTGCTTTAGTGGTCCATATGAAGTTATCCTTTTTGAGTAACTCGGTGAGTGGGGCAGCGATCGCCGCATAATGCGCGATGAAGTAGCAAAGTACCTTGTGAGTCCTAAGAAGCCGCGTAATTGCTTGAGGTTCTTAGGCTGTGACCCGCTAGTCATGGCCTCAATTTTGGTTGGATAAGCTCGAACTCTCTCTTGTGAGACTAGATGGCCCAAATACTCGACGGAAGGTTGAAAAAACTGACATTTACTTCATTTGGCAAAAAATTGATTCTCCATTAGACATTGCTGCACCAACCTCAAATGGTGAGCATGGTTAGCCTGACTTCTACTGTAAATTAGTATGTCATAAAAAAAAATAATGACAAACCGACGAAGGAAGGGCTTGAAAATCTGTGTCATGGCTACTTGGAAGGTGGATGGGGCATTGGACAACCCAAAAGGCATTACAACGAATTCGTAGTAGCCCTAATGGGTTCTAAATGCTATCTTGTGCACTTCCTTACAATCCATTCGAATTTGGTGATATTCGGCGCGGAGATCCAGTTTGGAGAACACTTCTGCCCCTCCTAATTCATCGAGGAGTTCATCAATGGTGGGGATTGGGAAGCGATCTTTAATCGTGATCCCATTTAGTGCCCTATAATCGACTCAAAACCTCCAAGAGCCATCTTTCTTTTTCCCCAATAACACAGGGAAAGAATATGGACTGTTACTATGTCGAAAAAACCCACATTCGAGCATTTCGGTAACCAACTTTTCCATGACATCCTTTTGAAAATATGGATATCGATATGGTTGGACATTAAATGGAACCGAACCAGGTTGTACATGAATTCTGTGGTCAATGTTGCGGATAGGTGGTAAGTGTTTAGGTTCATCGAATACCTACCGAAATTGATGCAAAATGCCCTTGCCCAGTGGTGGAAGTGCCTCCTCCATTTGTGACACCTCATCTGGCTTTGTAATACTACTCTCCACTGCTGAAGGTGGAATTGTGGACAACCGATAAACCCCCTTCATTTCACCCTCCAGAAGCATTATACTGAATTGAGCAAAAGTGACTTGCTGGGTTAAGAACTGAGATTCCCCAGCTAATTTCACCTGCCTGCCCTTCCATTGGAACTCCATAGTCAGTTCACTATGATCATGCAAACTAGAGGTGGCAATTTGGGTTATGACACGGTCACACGACTCGAAAACGATATGGAATAAATAGGTTTGGATTTACCATAAATAGGTTCAGGTCATAATTGGGTCAACCCGTTTAACACGATTATTAATCGTGTCATTTTTGAATTGACCCGTTTAACTTGAAATTGACCCGTTATGACCCATTTATTAAATGTGTCAGTTTCAACCTGACACGATTATATATCTATTACAACCCATTTAAATTATAATTTTATCCCTAATATATTATTTAATAAATAAAAAATATTATAAATTAAAAAACTTTATAAAAGCACATGTATTGTGATTAATGTATTGTGGATTAGGATTTACAAATATAATTTGAAGGTATATTATTATGAAATTTAAATATTCTATTTTAATTTTGTAATACTTAAATTATTTTTATGTTGTTTTCTTAATTATTATTTTCAAATCATTTTCAAATAGGGAACTTGATTTTCAAGTTAGTAGAATAGATATATTAGTAAACAAATTAATTTTTAATAAATAGGTTAATTTTGAATTAATATATTAATTTTAAATAAATAAGATAATTTTTAGGTTAATATGTTAATATTCAGGTTAATATATTAACAGGTCAACATGACTTATTAAAGTAATCGTGTTAAACGGGTCGTGTCAGGTTGATCTATTTATAAACAGATTGGATTAGTGTTTTAGATACCTAACATAATTAATAAACGAGTCGGGTTAGGATTGAGCATTTTTGACACGATTATTAAATGGGTCGACACAAACACGATACATGGACACGAATTGCCACCTCTAATGCAAACAAGGACTAAGGGTTTGCAACCACTGCATGCCAAGCACCACATCCAGATCCCATATGGGTAGTACAAATAAATCCACCTCAAAATGGTGTCCTTGCATCTCAAGTTTCACTCCTAAACATTTTTTGTGACACACCAGATGTTGGCTGTTGCCCATGTAAACCTTAAACCTCCGGGTTTCCTCCCACTTAAGGCCTAATTTTTCTACTAAGGCTTCTTGAATAAAATTATTGTTACTACCTGTATCTATGGTGACTTCTAGAGTTTCGGTATCATGCTGAGCCAATATTCGAAAGATACGGGGGTTCACAGAGTTTGAGAGAGTATTAAGACGTACTTCGAGTTCATCGTCATCGGTGATGCCTTCCCCAATCGGCTTGATCTCTTCTGGTATGTCAGCTTCAGCATCCTCACCACACAGAAGCAATACTCTATTCTTACACTTATGGTTGCTGTGGTATTTTTCATCACAGCTGAACCAAAGGCTCTTCTCCCATTTGTCCCATAATTCAGCTGGTGTCAAACGTTTAATCGGAAATTTGGAGGTTCCAACTGGTGGGTGACCAGCTCGAGAGATTGACATTGCCTCCTTACTATCTGGAAAAGTTGGTTTGTGGCCAAGGAAAGAACCAGCCACAGTACTACGCGGTGGGGTCTCCAAAGCTCGAAAACCTTCCCTCCAGGGGCTCCCAAACAAGTCCTCACTCCGATCCTCAAACAACAATGCTTTCGCCATGGCATCAGACAAATCGTATGGTCTAGCCATCAAAATTTCCCTACAGATATCAAGTTTCAATCCCCAGACAAAGAAATTGAGGAACAGTGACTCTAGCACCTCTGTAATTCGAGTCATTAGGCTTTCAAATTCCACACGGTACTAAGAAACCTTCCCAGTTTGGATGAGTTTAGAAATTGTTCCCAACGGGTCATCATATATGGAAGCACCAAACCTCTTTTGCAGCTCATGGAGGAATACGTCCCAGCTTGACAGAGCGCCACCCCTTTCCATCCACTGGTACCACATAGATGGTTCACCATCCAAATGAAAAGCCACAACTGCTAGGCGCATCGCAAGATCCACCTGGTGCAGAGAAATTTTTTTTTTTCGATCTTATAGATCTAGTTCTCCATATTTGTTCTATCGAAGCATGGTACATCAACCTTCAAGGTCTTGAGCAGCAAATTCATGTCCACCTGAGGACTACCGGTTGAGTTTCGAGAGCCCTCAACCTGGATATTATCAGCCTCAGCACTGGGCGGAGCTACTGTGAATTCCACTATTAAGTCAAGATCTCATTGCATATGAGACAATTGAGTCAAGTGCTGGTCGGTGACGGCCATGTGTTGCTCCAGTAGTGCAGAAAATTTGGCAAGTTGGTCATCGGCGTGTTGTTTGAAACTAGCCTCCATTGTCTTCATGATGTCTGCAAGCTCCTCGTTTCTCATGGCATCTCTCAATGAAAGCACTAGTGATAAGAAATATCTGCACTCTTCGAGTCAGTGTCCAACTTCTTTCACAAGAATTTTCTTCTTTCAACAATGTCCCTAACAAAATGCTGCCCTACAAATTATACAGTCCCCTCTTACAAATTTTACTCTCAACAAACAATAACAGAATAATCAAATTGGATAACAAAAAATAGTTATGAGCTATTAGCTATGTGTCAGGACCCGTCCAAAATTCCTCCTCGGAACCCTAGACAAGCCCTGATCCCAGGGAAATACCACCGAACCTTCCAACGGAAAATCCGGCAGCACCTCCCCTAAGGGATTTACTTACCATAAATTTACCTGCACTGAAAACACACTTCAAAAATATCCCCTTATTCCTCCCACAATACTACAAATTGGTTCCACAAATTTCAGCACTTCAAAATAAATACAGTAATCCAGTGCATAATAAATACAACAAGAATGAAAGAAATAGTACAACTGCAATAAAGAAGAACAGGGTACTTCACGAAGTAAAACAGCGATGAAGATCAAGTCCGCTCCGGATGAACACCGACAACCTGGAACCTAGAGGAACGGAATTTAAGAGTGTGAGATGCTAATCATCTCAGTGAGCGACCCTACTACTATACCATATAATATCACAGTAATAAGTATAAATAATAATTATTTGGAAATAATAATTTCTCTCAAAACCCTTACAATTCTCTCAGTTGGCAAGGTTCCCCTTTTAAAACATTTTCACAAAAACCCTTTATTCATATTCCCCGAAAACCAAGACATCAAATAATTAAATACCGGGAGCAGTAATAATTAATTTTATTTTTCCAATACAGTTTCCAAACATTTTATTTTTAAAACACAGTTCTGAAAATCATTTGATGCACTCACTATATACCAGTGGCGCCAGAGTACCCAGCGTCCCGAGGTACTGCCAGACAGGAGGTTATAGAGAGAAACCGGCATACGGTCGCGTGGCGTCCCACTGCGCCGCTGCTAACCTGGTGTCCCGGCCAAAGGGGGGTGGCCGCCCTCTCCGATGGCATCCACAGGACACCCTCATAATATCACCTGCGCGCTACTCACACCCACCTGCGCGCTAATCATATCCGTGTGCACAATATCCATATCACATATACCATATCACATAATCAGAACACCAGTACGTGCACGGTGCATCTAAAAATCATAAAATCCACAATTTAAATTATAAAACAAATTTCACATTTTTCATAAACATAGCGGGCATAATCCATCCGCTTGAACCGGGAATTTTCCCACAATTTCCTTATAATCCATACCATAAATTCCATGATTTTCAAATCCACCAACTTCCAAATCCATCAATTCAAATATCCACATTTTTCCAATAGCATAAATAATTTCTCGAAATATCATAATCAAATCTCATAATATTCCATGGGCATATTTTATAAAAATTGAAATCACCAATATAACCAAATATTTTCCTTGAAATATTTGAAAATCAAATCGTGCCCAATTTACCATTAAAACCACACCAATTTCAAAATCCTCAAAACCATAAAATAATTCCACATGGCATAAATTGGTGAAATGCACATTTTCTTAAATCCGATAAATTCACAATAATTTCCATAATAAATCGAATAAATATTTGGCACATAAAAATTAAATTCCAAATATTTAAATCACACATAATATATTCACCAAATTAGATTTCCCAAAATTAAATTGAAGGTGGGTCACTCACCTTGTGCACGTATCTCAATCAAGATCCTCCGCAGGATCGACTCCGCTACTCGCACGTGCACCTAAAACATCCACAGTACCAAAACCACAAATATTAATATTTTATTCGGGTAATCCCCAAATGGGTACCCGAGGAGCGAACACCAAACGATAACTAAAATTTACAAATTATATACCGAATCGAAGCTCGAGTGATGCTAATCACAGATCCGGTCTTAATTTCCGATGATCGTACCCGACGGGGTTTGAATTTCGTCGGGAAGCTTTCTGGGTTTCGGCTCCGCAATTCTCCCAAACCGTCGCGAATTGGCGGAAACGGAAGTCGGATTTGGGTTCAGGAGGTCGAACACTGCGGACTGGAGCTGGCCGGAATTTTCAGGTACTCGCCGGAACAGTATTTTCCGGCGGGCCGCCACGGTCACCGGCAACGGTCACCGGAACAGTATTTTCCGGCGGTGGCCGTTGGCTGTGAAATTTTGCAGATTTGTAGATCGTGAGGAGAGCAATCCAACGGGACCGACGGTGAGCAAAACGGAGGTCGGACGGCGGAGAAATCACCGTTTGAAGATTTCCGACCCCTCGCCGGAAAACGCTCCGATCCCGGCGCGTCGGTGGTCCGATGGCCGTGATTTTTGGTGGGTAGGCCGGACTTGAGGAGAGGATGCTGGGTGTATGGTGCGTGTACTGTATATCGGCCGGAATAGTGCCGATTCGCAGTGGCCGGCGGTGGAGGGGGAAAAATCGCCGCCAAACTTCGGACGTCCGATCCGGGCGCGTCCGGCGGCCGTTCGCCGTGAAATTTGGAGGTTTTGCCGGAAATGAGGTGGGCAATCTGGCTGGCCGGTGCGTGTACAGTAACTAGGCCGGAAAACGTGAAAATGACCGGCGGCCGGCGGGTCCTCTCTCTCTCTTTCTCTCTCCTCTCTCTCTTTCTCTCTCTTCTCTCTCTTTCTCTCTCTTCCCCGAGATTTTTAACAAATAAAACCCCTGTGTGACACTGTTCATGCCACGTGGACCACTCAGAAGCTGACACGTGGCATTTCACTGTTCATCGACCCAAAAACATTAAAATAATACGGTATCCGGTAAACTTCAAACGTCCATAACTTTTTAACCACATGTCCGATTTAAGCGTGCCGCTAGTCTATGAACTCGTATCGACGAGTACTTTACAACCATACAAGAGTCAACTCAAAATTACATCACAAGAAAAAGTCAACTCCCGGCACCTTCTGGACAGTTTGCACTTCAACTTGTTTTGCCCATAACTTTCAAACCGTAGCTCCGTTTTCGACGTGCTACTAGTCTACGAACTCAGGGCGTCATGCACTTCGCCACGGTACCCTGGTCAACTCGAAATTCCCACCGAGTCAAAAAGTCAACTTTTGACCCCTTTGGTCAACGGTCAACGGTCAACGTGCACGGAATCCGGTGCGATTTGGGACGGGGTGTTACAGCCTTCCCCCCTTACAAAAATTTCGTCCTCGAAATTTCTGCGCGTCACTGGAACAAACAAGGGTTCTGATCACGCACCTGCGCTTCGGGATCCCATGTCGCTTCCTCGACTAAGTAGTTCCTTGCCAACCAATCCATGCCCAACACTACTTCAAGTCCGGATAGATCCAACAGGATCAGGTCTGCTTCCATCACTTGATCTGTGAAATCGTCGGGCGTAGTCCTGGCTCCCTGCTGCGTCATAGCAAACACCCGGCCTTGACTTGTCTGTTGGGGTCTCCTTCCTCTACCTCGACTCGATCCTGCAGACGGCTGGACTGATCCCGAAGAAACTCCTACTGGCTGACTCCCCTGGGAACTCTGTCCTGGAAATATCCCCGTATGCTGTGTCCGTCGACCTGCTTCTAGCACACTGCCGCTACCATAAGGGCAATCCCTCCTTATGTGACCTGGCTGCCCACACCGAAAGCATAAACCATCCATCTGACACTGCCCAGAATGATTCCCCCTACAAAGTGGACAAATCCGCGGAGAACCAATGCGTGACTGCTGATACGAGCTTGCATCCACACTGATCGAATGGCGAGCTGGCTGGGGCATGCGATAACTATCTCTCCTCTGGAATCTGCCTCGTGGGCTTAACCCATCACTGTCTGAGCCTGAGCTATGGCTCTTCTTAGCTGCCCCCTGTCGAGGTACTCCGCTATACGAACCTTCGAATGATCTGCGCCTCGCGGGTCTGTGTATCTCCTCCTGTCTCTCTAGCTCGAGCGCTGCATCCCTGGCGGACTGATAGGTGGGATGTACTGATCCAGAAAGGGTGTAGCCGATGCTCTCTTTCAATCCGTCTATGAACCTCACCTTCTTCGTGTGATCGTCGGGAATTAGGTGCATGTAGAATTCTGATAGTTCTCGGAATCTCCTCTCGTACTCTGTCACTGTCATGTTCCCCTGTCGTAGTTCTTCGAACTCTCTCCGTCTTGCTTCACGGTAGGCAGGAGGACAAAACTCAGTAGAGAAGGCCATCTTGAACTGATCCCACGTATGCCTTGCACGAACAACTGGGCTAACTTCTCGGGTGAAAAACGTTCTCGCACCGGTAGGAAGTGTGCCGACTTGGTGAGACGATCAATGATTACCCAAATGCCGTCGTACCTTCTAGGTGTGGAAGGAAGCTTGAATACGAAGTCCATGTTGAGTTCTTCCCACTTCCACACGGGAATCGGTAAAGGTTGGAGTAGTCCCGAAGGCTTCTGTCTTTCTGCTTTCACTTGTTGACAAATCAAACACTTTGATACGAAGTCTGCCACTTCTCTCTTCATACCAATCCACCAATAATACTTAACAAGCGTCCGGTACATCTTGGTACTCCCAGGATGCATCGCATACATCGAGCTGTGCGCCTCCTCTAAAATCTCCTTCTTGAGTCCTGGAATATCCGGAACACAAAGTCGTCCTTTATACACGAGGGCTCCATCCCTCCTTATGGAAAATTCCGGATCAAGACCTTCTTGTACCTTGCCCTTAATTGTCCTCAACTTAGGATCTTCCATTTGGGTCTCTACTATACGATCCACCAACACCGGTCGTACCTGGAAGCTAGCCATGAGAACTCCTGAAGGATGCATATGCATTAACACCCCCATCTTCTTCAACTCCACCATGAGAGGTAGTTGGATGACTTGGATGTGAGCAAGGGATCCAGTAGCCTTCCTACTCAAAGCATCTGCCACTACATTCGCCTAATAGTGACTTTAACTTCCCTCTTGTGCAACTTTCCTTCTCATGCCCACTAATTAAGGATAGTCAAATTGGTCCACGAGAACACGATCTGCAAGTCTTGGTCATAGTCGAACGCTAACCATAAGGTGCTTCTAAAGCATGCATCCTTAAACCAACAACCAACTCTCGTGACTCGATCAGCACTTTAAAAGGTTAGATTAGAACTTAAGTCTAATTTCCTCAAATACTGGTATCACCAAGTTAAGGTTGAGATTAATTCACTTGTCTTCGATTACCCTCCTAGTACTTACAATTATAAAACCCTTGCTCCTCATTGATTAACCAATAGTCTTAACCTCGACAAACATCAATCTTTCTTTTAACTAAATCAAGGTCATGAATAAAATTCTCAACATCCAAATACCATTCTTGAAAACCCTAAGTTTTCCCCATTTCAAATAAATTCCATGAATCCACACCTCAAGCAATAAGAAATTTAAATCTTAATTCTAGCATCACCACCAATACTATGAACAAATCACTAGATCCTTAACCCAATAAAGTATTCCACACTTCTTAAATTCTAACTACGTCCCAAAAATCATACTCCTTATCATTGTAAATTATCACCAACAATATCAACCACCTTGAATCGATAAAGCACCACCAATACGAACCTTAAATCTCCAAGGAAATAAGATATCAAGATCTTAGCTTCTAGAATGAAAATAACCATGCTTAAACATCCAACCATGCCTAAGGAATCATCCTCATCTCATTAACCTCATCAACCACCAAGTAGAACTTTAGTCGCTATCCGGAGCTTGCTTGATTCTCTAAACGCTGTCGTACCTTCTCTTTGTGAATGATAGTTTAAGCACGAAATCCATATTTACATCTCCCTACTTTTACTTATCGGTGACCTAAGTACCTTTATTCGGATCTTGCAACTTCCTTTATCGTGCCAAACCACCATGTCATCCAGTGAGCATTCCATACGTCTTGGTACCCTTGGGGTGTATCGCATACTTTGAATCGCGTGCTTCCTTTAAGATCTGCTTTTTGAACTCAACGATACCCTGCTTTGGATTCTCGACTGGCGATACTTAACCCTTAAGTCGCTCTTGGAAAAACCATAACATAAAACAAATAATAAAATATATTTTTCAAATATACCTAACTTGCATAGGCAATTGTTAAAACTCCACATTGAAAATCATATCTTAAAATCCATAGCATAAAATAAAATATGCACGCTTGTAATGGAGGTACGTACGACACCTTCTACATGTTACGTAATCCATGATTCCAACTGTCGCCGACACTCTGCTACCAATACAAACCAGGGTGGTTGCCTATATTGGCCGTCCAATTCCCCGGGCTCGTAGGCAACATGATCATGGGGCTAGCTCTACATGGACCACATTGGTTCGCCGCCTCCATATGGTGCAGTATAATATCAAACAATATAACATACAGATACATGTATGAACACAAACCAAAAATACTTGAATAAAACACCTTGAAAAGCATTTAAATTTTGATAATCGATCGGGAAAATATTTTGACGCCTTGAAATCGATCGACACACATCCTTAGGCAATCATCATTCTTCTCCATGAACGAAACGGATACCATTCACGATGATAAGCTTGACCTTCAAAAAGAAAAGGCATCCTCGACCATCGACTAGGCCATAGGAATTTCCCGTTAGGCTAGATGATCCTAATTGACACCCTCGAAGATTAGAGTTATTCAAACTCGGGCAACGAATTTACTTCGAGACAAACAGAAAGAACGCTTTCACACGGGTAAAACGAGAGATTAAACACGGATAGGATGCACAACAATGCACAGTCCCTTAGGAATACTAGAACCTAGAGCTCTGATACCAACTGTCAGGACCCGTCCAAAATTCCTCCCCGGAACCCTAGACAAGCCCTGATCCCAGGGAAATACCACCGAACCTTCCAACGGAAAATCCGGCAGCACCTCCCCTAAGGGATTTACTTATCATAAATTTACCTGCACTGAAAACACACTTCAAAAATATCCCCTTATTCCTCCCACAATACTACAAATTGGTTCCACAAATTTCAGCACTTCAAAATAAATACAGTAATCCAGTGCATAATAAATACAACAAGAATGAAAGAAATAGTACAACTGCAATAAAGAAGAACAGGGTACTTCACGAAGTAAAACAGCGATGAAGATCAAGTCCGCTCCGGATGAACACCGACAACCTGGAACCTAGAGGAACGGAATTTAAGAGTGTGAGATGCTAATCATCTCAGTGAGCGACCCTACTACTATACCATATAATATCACAGTAATAAGTATAAATAATAATTATTTGGAAATAATAATTTCTCTCAAAACCCTTACAATTCTCTCAGTTGGCAAGGTTCCCCTTTTAAAACATTTTCACAAAAACCCTTTATTCATATTCCCCGAAAACCAAGACATCAAATAATTAAATACCGGGAGCAGTAATAATTAATTTTATTTTTCCAATACAGTTTCCAAACATTTTATTTTTAAAACACAGTTCTGAAAATCATTTGATGCACCCACTATATACCAGTGGCGCCAGAGTACCCAGCGTCCCGAGGTACTGCCAGACAGGAGGTTATAGAGAGAAACCGGCATACGGTAGCGTGGCGTCCCACTGCGCCGCTGCTAACCTGGTGTCCCGGCCAAAGGGGGGTGGCCGCCCTCTCCGATGGCATCCACAGGACACCCTCATAATATCACCTGCGCGCTACTCACACCCACCTGCGTGCTAATCATATCCGTGTGCACAATATCCATATCACATATACCATATCACATAATCAGAACACCAGTACGTGCACGGTGCATCTAAAAATCATAAAATCCACAATTTAAATTATAAAACAAATTTCACATTTTTCATAAACATAGCGGGCATAATCCATCCGCTTGAACCGGGAATTTTCCCACAATTTCCTTATAATCCATACCATAAATTCCATGATTTTCAAATCCACCAACTTCCAAATCCATCAATTCAAATATCCACATTTTCCCAATAGCATAAATAATTTCTCGAAATATCATAATCAAATCTCATAATATTCCATGGGCATATTTTATAAAAATTGAAATCACCAATATAACCAAATATTTTCCTTGAAATATTTGAAAATCAAATCGTGCCCAATTTACCATTAAAACCACACCAATTTCAAAATCCTCAAAACCATAAAATAATTCCACATGGCATAAATTGGTGAAATGCACATTTTCTTAAATCCGATAAATTCACAATAATTTCCACAATAAATCAAATAAATATTTGGCACATAAAAATTAAATTCCAAATATTTAAATCACACATAATATATTCACCAAATTAGATTTCCCAAAATTAAATTGAAGGTGGGTCACTCACCTTGTGCACGTATCTCAATCAAGATCCTCCGCAGGATCGACTCCGCTACTCGCACGTGCACCTAAAACATCCACAGTACCAAAACCACAAATATTAATATTTTATTCGGGTAATCCCCAAATGGGTACCCGAGGAGCGAACACCAAACGATAACTAAAATTTACAAATTATATACCGAATCGAAGCTCGAGTAATGCTAATCACAGATCCGGTCTTAATTTCCGATGATCGTACCCGACGGGGTTTGAATTTCGTCGGGAAGCTTTCTGGGTTTCGGCTCCGCAATTCTCCCAAACCGTCGCGAATTGGCGGAAACGGAAGTCGGATTTGGGTTCAGGAGGTCGAACACTGCGGACTGGAGCTGGCCGAAATTTTCAGGTACTCGCCGGAACAGTATTTTCCGGCGGGCCGCCACGGTCACCGGCAACGGTCACCGGAACAGTATTTTCCGGCGGTGGCCGTTGGCTGTGAAATTTTGCAGATTTGTAGATCGTGAGGAGAGCAATCCAACGGGACCGACGGTGAGCAAAACGGAGGTCGGACGGCGGAGAAATCACCGTTTGAAGATTTCCGACCCCTCGCCGGAAAACGCTCCGATCCCGGCGCGTCGGTGGTCCGATGGCCGTGATTTTTGGTGGGTAGGCCGGACTTGAGGAGAGGATGCTGGGTGTATGGCGCGTATACTGTATATCGGCCGGAATAGTGCCGATTCGCGGTGGCCGGCGGTGGAGGGGAAAAAATCGCCGCCAAACTTCGGACGTCCGATCCGGGCGCGTCCGGCGGCCGTTCGCAGTGAAATTTGGAGGTTTTGCCGGAAATGAGGTGGGCAATCTGGCTGGCCGGCGCGTGTACAGTAACTAGGTCGGAAAACGTGAAAATGACCGGCGGCCGGCGGGTCCTCTCTCTCTCTTTCTCTCTCCTCTCTCTCTTTCTCTCTCTTCCCCGAGATTTATAACAAATAAAACCCCTGTGTGACACTGTTCATGCCACGTGGACCACTCAAAAGCTGACACGTGGCATTTCACTGTTCATCGACCCAAAAACATTAAAATAATACGGTATCCGGTAAACTTCAAACGTCCATAACTTTTTAACCACATGTCCGATTTAAGCGTGCCGCTAGTCTATGAACTCGTATCGACGAGTACTTTACAACCATACAAGAGTCAACTCAAAATTACATCACAAGAAAAAGTCAACTCCTGGCACCTTCTGGACAGTTTGCACTTCAACTTGTTTTGCCCATAACTTTCAAACCGTAGCTCCGTTTTCGACGTGCTACTAGTCTACGAACTCAGGGCGTCATGCACTTCGCCACGGTACCCTGGTCAACTCGAAATTCCCACCGAGTCAAAAAGTCAACTTTTGACCCCTTTGGTCAACGGTCAACGGTCAACGTGCACGGAATCCGGTGCGATTTGGGACGGGGTGTTACATATGGCTCTCCGAAAAAGTCTCGATGCTGCCCTGGTGTAACAAAATCCTTGAGCCAGCGTGGTCTCGCACATTTCCTGGCTTCACGAAGCATGCCTGACTCCCCTGTGAGCTTCTTCTTGTTTCCTTCAGCTTCTTCTTTGTTCCCAGCCTCAAAACGACCCTTCCTTGCATTCATTTCATCGTTAGTGCTATCCTGGATCTCTTCCTCTTGGGCCTCTCTTTTAGCCCACTTTCCCATTTGGTCTTGGACCTGGTTGTTGTCCAAAATCACCTCAACCTGGTCACTATCAAACACTATAATTGGCATTCTTATTTCGACTATATAAAAATTTAAATAGTTTTGCATTAAGTTCACCTTGTATATTTCCTAAGCACATGGAGTCTAAACCAAATAAAACCATTAATATTTCTTGGGAATTATGAGTTTTAGAACTATATCCACTATCCTGAATTATGTGACAGTGCGTTGGATCTTAAAAGCAAGTAAAATAATACTTAAAATGCACAAATTTTATCAAAAGAATTATACCAAATATAAAACAAGGACTCAAATATTGTGAAAATTTTAAAGAAGTTTATACTTAAATGATCCTAAATTAAAATCCTCCATCTATTCCAAATTACACATAAAAAAATGGAAAAAAAAAAAAGAAAAGAAAAAAGAAGAAGCTATGGATCAAGGTTTAAAATATCCGATATTTCCTCGAAATTTCCTTAATATTTCCATTTTTTGAAGGGGTCGATATAAAATTTAGGTTCGATATGGAAATGGATAAAACTTCCATAATATCTATGGAAATTTCTAAAATTTCACGAAAATATATAAACTCCTTAATGATTTGGTTAAACAATCTATAATTTCCAAAATTTCTATAAAATTTCCATGGAAATTTCAAAAATATCTATGAAATTTTTTTTTAAAAAAAAATCATAAATATTATTGAAGAAGACAATTCATAATTTTTTTTGAAATTCATAAATTTTATTTTTCATTTTCTTTTAAGAAGAAGACAATATATCATTCAATTATATCAATCAACCAAATACTCTCCATAAATTTCTTATACTTTGGGGTATCTTACAATAGTATTATATAGTTTTAAAATTAAAAAATTATTTTTTTTATTAGAGAATCTTAGTACATTATCATATAGTTTTGAAAAAATATTTTTATGCTAGAAAAAAAATATTTTTATGCTAGAGAATCTTAGTACATTATTATAGAGTTTTGAAATTAAAAAATATTCTTCATAAATGTGTGTTTGATCATTACTTGGGCACTTTCTTGTCTCTATATATTACACTTTCTTGTCCACTTTCTTGTTTTTGCATAATTTCACATGCCTTTTATATTAGTACATCATTATATAGTTTTGAAATTAAAAAAATATTCTTCATAAATGTGTGTTTGACCATTGCTTGGACATTTTCTTATCTCTATATATTACACTTGCTTGTTCACTCTCTTGTCTTTGCATAATTTCACATGTCTTTTATATTAGTACATCATTATGTAGTTTTGAAATTAAAAAATATTCTTCATAAATGTGTGTTTGACCATTGCTTGGGCATTTTCTTGTCTCTATATACTACACTTGGTTGTCCACTTTTTTGTCTTTGCATAATTTCACGTGTCTTTTATATTTTACCAAAGCCAATACATATTCTTCATGAGTCATGAGTGTGCTTTTGATTATAAAATATTCCATGGAAAAAAAAATCACATTATTATTTTATTTAAAGAGCAAGTTTGATGCTTTGTTCTTAATATTTTTTTTTATACATATTTTCGGTTCTCACAAAATTTCAAGTTCTTTTATACAACTTCTTTAGATATCCTTTTTACAGGTTAGTTTCTTTATTATAAAAAAAAAAGAGGTTTATATTTACTTTTATACTTTAAGATCTAAATTCTTTAATTCACTTGTATTATTGTTATTTGAATTATTAATTGTAAGCTAATTAATTATATATTAACATATGTATCTATCTCTATATATATATGGTGAAAATGTAACATGTATTTATGTATAGATATATATATATATATATTTATATGTAGTAATCATAAATGATTAGATTTACAAACCCAAATTTAATATATACCTTAAGCTTAATGTATGATGTGTGATTGAAAATATAATTGTTTTTTCTTATTGGATAAAAAGCATAACTTAAAAAACCCACTTTATCATTTAATTTTTTCATGTTGTCTTCTACGTAAGCAAAACTTCATAATATAATATGTTAAAACTTATAAACAATAAATAAAAACTTGATTAGAAAATAAATCTTATACATATATATATGTCGGCTAGAATATACATTGTTAAAGTATATTAAATTTGCCTAAATATATTGGTTATTTCTTTTTTTGCTTTGAAAATATTGGTTATTTCTTTATGTAGTGTTTTGTCCCTTTTCCAATTGTAAACATCTATACTCAAGACATTGGAGATCTGTAAGGAATCATTTTCGTACCAGGTACATTCATTAAAAACGAATTATTTAATTTCAAAGATCTTAATTTTTTTTGTTACATTAAATTATTTTTCATAGTTATAAGAAAATATTTTAATCAAATATCTCTATCCAATTCCGATCAAAAATTCAAATATATACATATATTCATAGACAAATATTAAAATTGTTATTGTTACTATTACTGTTACTCTTATTATTATTATTATTATAGGATAATGGCTAGTGGAGGAAGCAAACGTGATCCTGCATGGAAACATGATTTTCCAATTGACGGTAATAAAAGTGGAACAATATGCAAATATTGTAATCGCGTGATGAAGAGTGGTGGAGTAACACGATTAAAATACCACCTTAATGGTATTGATCCTTCACACAATGTACAACCTTGTGGTCAAATGCCTCCTGAAGTTAAAAAATTCATAATAGATTTGTTAAAAGGAAAACAACAATGTAAGATCAAAAAAGCAAATAGAATGGAAGAGATTCGTGCAGATTTACAAGGACAACTGCATGCTGAAACATATGATGTGGATGATGAGGATGATGATGACATAACATATCCACCTGGAATGGATCCATATGAGAAAAATGATTATCGAGAGGCAATTCGTGCTTCTAAACAATCAGAGTGGGAAAGAAGTCATTTCCACAAAGTTCAATATCAAGCTGAAGGAGGCGAATCTAGCAGTTGTGCTAAACCTGCAGTACAACGAACACAGAGTCTTAAAGATCCACAATCGAGATTTGTTGCACCAAGCTTATACAAGTCCTCTCAAGCAAAGCAAAAAAATATAAAAAAAAAATTTCTGGAGGAAAAATAAAAGAAGGTATGGGAAGAATAATAAGTAAATCTACCAGCAAATAAAGCATCATCCCATCATTTCAAGAATTTGGTACCAGGATGCCAACAAGCAGGTCAGGTATAGAACCTCCAACCTCTTATGAGATCAGCACAAAATATTTGGATATGGAGTATGAGGAGATAAAAGACCATGTAAACAAAATGAAAGCGAAGTGGGAAACATATGGTTGTACAATCATGTGTGATTGATGGACGAGTCCCACCAGGATGTCTATTATTAATTTCATGGTTTACTCAAAAGGAAGCACAGTTTTTCTAAAATCTATTGGTGCTTCAAATCAAATAAAGGATCATAAATACATATATGATCAATTGAAGAAAATAATTCTGGAAGTTGGGAAGAAAAATGTGGTACAAATTGTAACAGATAATGGCTCTGCATTTGTTAAAGCTGGGAAAAAATTGATGGGCAATTACAATTTATACTGCACTCCATGTGCAGCATATTGCATTGATCTCATGTTTGAAGATATTGGGAAGAATGAGAATGTGGCTATTGTGATCAAGTAGGCTAGAGCAATCACAACTTACATCTACAATCATAATTAGTTGCTAGCAAAGATGCGTGAAACTTGCAAATGTGACATCATTCGTCCGGGACTTACACGATTTACCACAAACTATCTTGCGCTTGATAGCTTGGTTGAAAAGAAAGCAGAACTTAAGCAACTATTCACATCTACTGATTGGACTAATCATAATTATAATGCTTCAAAAGAAGGCCAAACAGTGGAAAATATAGTACTTAATCATACTTTTTGGGATCAAGCACATAAGGTATGTCAATTATTTGAGCCTTTATATAAGTTTTTACGTATTGTTGACGCCGAGGTTTATCCAACAATGGGAGTAGTGTATGAGTTTATGCGAATTGTTAAAGAGGAACTTGACAAAATGCATGATGCAAAGTGGATATTAAAGATTATCAATAATAGGTGGGATAAAACCTTAAAGCATCCATTACATGCAGCAGGTATGAGCTCATAGTCAATTTATATAAAATATGTTAGCCTTTTATTTTTTTGTTAATGTAAAATACTTTATATCTTTCATTATTTATCTCTAATTAAACTGAAATATATATATATATATATATTTTTTCCCTTTTATATAGCTTATTATTTAAATCCTCAATATTAATATAGACCTGAAGTTGGAAAAGATTCTAATCTTATAAAGGCTGTACACGATGTCTATGCTACATTGGATCCTAAATCAGCCGCAATTAGCCAGTTTGGAAAGGAGGTATAATGATGATAATTTATTAACATAATATATTTTAAGGGTTTATAACTTTATTTTATTTTATTTTACAGCTTACATACTTCAAGGATGCAAGGAAAGGATTTGCAAGACCAACAGCAATTGCTTCTCGAAAAGAGATGTCTCCTGGTAAGTTTAAATATTGTAGTATGTGAATATCAATTGATGTAATAGTACAAATATGTAATCATATAATAATTATTTTGTAACAGTTGAATGGTGGGTCATGTATGGTGATAGTGCACCTACAGTAAGAAAATTGGCATTGAAAGTTTTGTCACAAACAGCATCATCCTCTGCCTGTGAAAGAAATTGGAGCACTTTTGCACTAATACATACAAAACAAAGAAATAGACTAGCATATAGTAAAATTGAAAAACTAGTCTATTGTTATTATAATATGAAACTTAACTTGAGGGATATGGAAGCTGAAGAAGAAAATCATCAAGACTTGGATCCAACAATAATATTTGAAACTATAATGGAAGATGATGATGAAGAAGGCAACCAAATATACCAATGGATTAGAGATGTTCATTTAGATGATCATGAGGGGAATCCTGATCCAAAGATTGCTCAACAAGCTGAAAAAGAAGGGATAAATGTTCAAAAAGTGATTATTGAAGAAGTAAATTCTAGTAGTGGTGATTCATTTCAAAGGCTTATGAGAGAGCCAACTAGAACTACTAGTACTTCAGCTCCATCAGGTGGTACACATTCACAATTTGAATCTCTTAGTAGTCACTCTAGCTCGAGTGGTGATGAAGATAACTTCAATAAATTATCTGAATTAGAAGGTAGAAGAGGTAGGGGCCAAAGGGAATCACCAAGTCAAGAAGTTGGATTAAGCCCATTTACTGGTGAACAATAATACACACATGCAACACAGGATGAAGATCATGGGAGTAGAGATGCAGGTCAAGGATTCGGTATTGTTGGAAAAGACTATACACGTAAAGAGAAATATATGATGGAGATATCACAACAAGAAAAAAATTCAATTTCTATGAATTTTGAATCTATGAGGGTTGGAAGTCATTTTCATAACCCTTATTCAATGAATAATTATGGAATGTCACCAAATAGCAACTCATGGGTATCATCTTAAACTCAACCATCAGAGAGTAGTAGTTATGCACATAGTCAACCAATAATGCAAGATCCATATGGTTGGCATATTAATAATTATATGTAAAATTATCATGGAGATATATCTTTTCATAACTACTTCTCACATTTTACATCTCAAAATCAAAATGAAGAAGAAACCGATGATTTTTAACCACCCAGAAGTTCTATGTGGTATTAAGATGACATTTATGAACTATAATGTAATTGTAATAATCGTTTTATATATTTTAGTTAATAAATAATTTTATCATATATGTATTTTTTGATATATTTTTATTAATAATTATTCATCTATGGTTATTAATGTTTAATTGCTCATTATAAATCAATTCATTAAAAAGAATATAACATCTATTCAATATTTTAGTAAGTTTTATAATCAATTTGATAATTGATGGATTAAATAAGCTAATTCTAAAATTTCAATAAAAATTTCCATCTTTTAAAATAAATTTCCATCATTTTTTATAATTTTTTATCGATATTCGATATTTTCCGATATTTCCATAAAAATTTCCGTATTTTGAACTCTCGATATTTCTGTCGACACCGATATTTTAAACCTTGCTATGGATGAATGTGCTTAAATGTTGATAATTTTTTTTTCCTTTTTTTGTTTTTCTTTTTCTAAATTTATACATCCTTAAGTCTTGAGAATAAGTGAAAAAGAAAAAAAATCAAATATTTTGTTAAAAGACATTTTTAAGTGGTGTTTGGTATTGCGATTGATTTTTATTTTATTTTTTATTCAAGTAACTTAGTTAACTCAATATTTGTCAATGGTATGTAGGGTTTATTAGGTATATTAATTAATTATATATTTGAAGAGGAAAAAAAACCAACATAAATATTAAATTGAACATAATTCCAAATTTTATTATTTTTTAATTTAATTATTATTAATTGCTACAAATCAATTTTAATATAAATAAATTATACATAATTAGATAATAAAAAAATCAAAAATTAAAAATTAACTATATTATTAAACGTCAGAATATATTGGTAGGTCTAATTGAATGGCACTAGTTAGTTTTTATTTTTTTTGGCAATGTTCGTATGTTCCTTAATAAAAAAAAATATGAAAAAGGAAAAAAAAAAAGAAAAAAAGGGCTTAGTCCAAGATAAATCAATGACCACTGTAAATCATGATAATTAAATTACAAAAATTAAGCATTATATTTATTTATTTAAAAAAATTAAAACAAAATTACTAAAAGTACCAACTGTATATTAAAGCAAGACAACGCGGCAGAGAGAGTGAGCACAAAGACAAAAAAATAAAAAGTCACAGTCCAGCCTCCAGGTTTGTTCATCAGCAAGCAATAGGGAATATTCAATCTTAACCCTGGTCCCATAGAACATTCTTCTTGACACTGCGAGGACAAAATCGTCATTCGCGATATTTTATGTTCATTGCATTCTTCGTCCAAGATCTCTCTTCTTCTTCTTCTTCTTCTTCGATCTAAACCCAAGCCAAGCCAAGCCAAGCCAAAAGCCAAAAAGCCAATTCGACGATCAACGAAAGCGGGGACTTCTCTTCTTCGCTCCTCGCTGTGTCTCGGTCCATTTTCTGAACTCCGGAAAAGAGGTCTGCTATATTCGGTTTTCTTTTCTTTTTTCATTTCTCTCTTTTTCTTTTTTTTAAAATTTTTAAATCTGTTTGTATTTTGGGATTTTAATTTGATTTCTAAACTAAGAAATTGTAATTTAGGGTTTTGATTTGGTATGTCTTTTTTAAAGCCTGATTTTGTTAGGAAAATGGCTTCAAATTATACATTGAGGGTTGCCATTGATAAATTATGGTGACATCGTATTGTGCTTAATTTTCCATTTCTATTTCAGTTTTTTGTTTTTTAATTAATTAATTAATTAATTAATTAATTAATTATTTTGGGGTGGTGATTTAGATGAAAGAGAGTAGGGATGGAACCAAGAGTGCTAGGCATGCAAAATCTTCATCTGTTACCTCACTTCCTCTCATTTTGGACATAGACGACTTTAAGGTAAGAAGACTGACTGGTTCATGGTTTGCATTTTCATATTTCTTTCTTTAATTAAGTTGGAAATTGAAATGAAAAAAAAAAAATACTTGCTTGTTGGTTAAATGAACTTCAGAGACTGATTTTTTTTTTTTCTTTTTTTTTTTTTTTTTTGAAATGTTTGTAGGGGGATTTTTCATTTGATGCGTTGTTTGGGAACTTGGTAAATGATCTTCTCCCATCTTTTCAAGAAGAAGAGACTGATTCAGCTGAAGGACATGGCAACATCAGTGGGACTGATGCTTTGCCAAATGGTCACATAAGAGCCCTGTCAGATACTGCAAAGTTTTCTCAGGGACCATCCGAACCTCTGTTTCCTGAAGTTGGTAAACTCTTGTCCCTGTTCAAAGATTCTTGTAAGGAGTTGGTTGATCTTCGAAAACAGGTATGGCTTTTGGACTGTGTTCTTCATGGAATTGTAAAGTCAATGTGGTTTCCGGTGAGATATTCATTTTTCTCTTTCTTTCCCCCCCCCCCCCCCTAAGATTGATGGAAGGCTTTACAATCTTAAGAAAGAAGTTTCTGCACAAGATTCTAAGCACCGCAAGACACTCACCGAGGTTAGTTAGAAGGCATACATTTTGCTTTTGAATGTGAATCTACTCACCAAATATTATAAATAAAGATACCAATAGCAAAATGTGGCAGCTTTCGAAACTATTTAAATTCAACGGCCTTTCGGGTGTTAATACCTTTATTTTATTTTATTTTTTTGTTATATATATATATATATTTTTTTTTTTCTTTTCTATTTTTGAGGGGGTTATGTGGTTTAATTTGCCAGTTCTCTTCTACAACTTCCCTAATAGTTTTGTAAAGGGACTGTTTGACAGCATTCCATGAAATTCAGATCTATGTTTCTTGTCTTTTGTAAATAATTGAAAATTGAATTTGAAATATTCAACTTGTTCTCGTGACATGATTGTCTATCATTTAGAAGCATAATATGCATATTTCAAAAGTAATTTTAATAATAATAATAAATGAGATGATATTATGTCGAATTTCCATCTGCAAATTTGATTCATTGATTGTATTTTATATGTTATCAGCTGGAAAAAGGTGTAGATGGTTTGTTTACTAGCTTTGCAAGGTTGGATTCACGTATTTCAAGTGTTGGACAGACAGCTGCCAAAATAGGGGATCATTTGCAGGTGATTTTTTTCCAAAGTTTAGTTACTTGATAGTGTTTTTTATTGGTTACTGTTTTTATTTTATTTATGTAATTATATTTATATGTGCGGATTTCTCGTGTCAGAGTGCAGATGCTCAGAGAGAAACAGCCAGTCAAACAATAGAACTCATAAAGGTATTTTCAGTTGGTATGTGGTATATTATGTATTTCATTTAAATAGAGTTGACACATTTTGTCAATCTAATCCTGCAGTACTTGATGGAGTTTAATAGCAGCCCTGGTGATCTAATGGAACTTTCACCTCTATTTTCTGATGATAGCCGTGTTGCTGAGGCTGCTTCAATTGCTCAAAAATTACGTAAGATACCATTATATTCCTATAACGTTGTTGTAATCTTATGTTTCGATGAGTTCAACTTATTGTTATGCATAAGCATGCTAGACTTACAACTTTTTACGTAAAATTTACTTTCCTTCTTTTCTTATTCTAGCTAATAAAGATGAGTGAGAACCATGTTTCATATCTGGAGTTAAAAAATATAGCCTAAGATGTATAAAGTCATTGTGCTCCAAATCTCTGTTAGTTTTTATGATTCCAAACACATTTACTATTGAACAATTCCCTTTTAATAAACTTTTTGTCTCAACCTACATATATGTTAGTAGGCAGTCGTGTGTTTCATGCATTATCAGTCTATCTATATGTTTATTTATTTTATTTTCTTATTAACTGAAAAAGCTGCCCTTCAATTTTCCCCCAGTTTCAATGTCTCCCTTTAGTTTTAATTGCAACAATGTCACCTGTAACTGTGCCACAGTGTCAGATTGGTCTATAGCCTATATTGACCATATATGTTTAAATCAGCATCTTTTTTGATAATGCAACTGGATAGGCTGGTATAGTCCATGGTCTATACAGTATATACCAGACATGACCAAGTAGTTTTTCTATTTCTTGAAGGAGAATTTTAAAGGTATGCTAAGCAATTGGCCATGTCACAACATAGAGAATGTTATCTTGGGCTGTTTTTAAGATTGTAATTTTGATTATGTTTTTTATGATAGTACCATTTAGAGGAAGTATTGCAAAAGAGAGGAAATTATGACGTAAGTTAATGTTATAACAGTTGTCTTGAAAGCATGATTAGTACTGATGGTTTATGGCTTTAATTGGAAGGTGAAGTTAGGAGCAACTATTAATTTGATTTTTGTTGATTATAGGTTCCTTTGCGGAGGAAGATATTGGAAGACAAAGCATAGCTGTACCATCTGTTGTGGGCAATGCAACTGCTAGCAGAGGATTGGAAGTTGCAGTTGCTAACCTTCAGGAATATTGCAATGGTATGCTGCATTTTTCTAATTTCGTGTCTCATTGATTCAGTAATTTTACCAGTCTCTGAGCAGATTTTGAATGTATATTGTTTTCTAATATATGTTGATGAGCTGAAACAATTTTTACTTAAATTATGTGTTGTTTTTAGATCAACAAATTGAACCAGCACTGTTGATTTAGGAAATTATGTAAACTTCCATTATATTATCAAAAATCTTGTTTTGGTTACCATGTGTTTGTACATTGGAAGTATGCTTTTGAAATTTTTAGTTTACATTTTTCATTCCTTTTGTCAAGATATTCTCTTAGGGTCTATGTTGCGAGGTATCAAGGTTTTTTCCCCCACCCCCACCCCTCTGATTGGGATTTATAACCATGTCATTTGTGCTTATGTGATGATGATGGTTTTGCAATCCTACCATTTGTGTTTGTGAGGTAGGCATTGTTCCCTTATCTTTGGGGATCCACAAGATATTAAGATAAGGGTTTTACTTAGAGCTATGTAAATGGAGTGCGACTATTGTTTGCAGTGAGTAAACTTTTCAATTTTAACATGGCTTGTGGCCATCTGGGGTCTGGGTTAGGAACAGAATGGCTGTTCTTAAGACTGAGTTGGGCTGATGCATTGCTTCTACAGCTAATACTGTGACGGTAATTTGCCAGCCATGTAAGGATTAGAGGTCAAACACCTTTTATTATCAAAATATATAGCTGAAGGAGATTTTTCGTGGTAATAAATCAAAGTGCTGATGCTTTTAGTTGTCCTTATGCAATATATTGTTAAATGTGAAAACATTGGTGATTTTCAGTAGTTTACTGAGTGGTTTCCAGATTGGCTAGTTGTAAAAGGTGTATCCACCAGATTAAAGAGAGTCCTTGACTTCGGATTCTTCTGTTAAATTCCCCTGTATGTTTTATACTGCTCTGTTTTAATCAATTTGGTTGCATTTCTTCTCCAAAATAAACTTCTGTCTTGTAATAATCTTTTCTGTTTAGACTAATATGGTTTCACAAATATAAAGAAAACATAGGAAGTCAGTTAAGTGTTCTCTTATCTTTCCTTATGCCAATTATTTGGAATCCCAGATATAGAAATTTGGGAGGAATTTTGTTCACTTGCCTGTATTGAGTAGGTTTTTAGTTTTTTTTTTTTTTTTTTTTTGATGTTTGCTTCTTTTTGTTTTGCAGAACTAGAGAACAGATTGCTGGCTCGGTTTGATGCAGCATCACAGAAGAGAGAATTGTCTACTATGGCAGAATGTGCTAAAATTTTATCTCAGGTAACTATGTTCTTATACATACTAGATTGATACCTTCTGAGCTAACTCCAACTTTATGAACTGATAGTTCAAGATATGCTTCAGTGGGTTTTCTTCTCTTTGTTAGTTCCTAGTCATCATACCATACGGTTATAGCTATTTCTATTACTAACTTTCCTGCTATTTAATGGCCACCCTCATTTTCTGCAACCATACCCAGCCCCCGCTTTAGATTTCATTATCCTTTTTCCTTTCAAAACTTTAGGTAAAAGTTGACAGACAAAAATTAGGGTGCGTTGGTTGATTACCTCAAAACAATTATCATATGTTTAGTTGATTTAATTCATAGTTTTGAAAACTTAGTTTTGAAATTAAGGGATTCTGTTTGGTTAACTTTTTATTAAAAACAAGAAAATGAAATTTTTGTAATGATAAACCAGTCTGGATGCCTGTTCTCTTTGTTTTTGCTAATGTATCGCAAGTAAAATGTTATTTGGATCTAATTTGGGTATTTACCCTTTAAGTTAAATTAAAACCATTCAGATGCCTCTTTTTTTAGTTTTAAAAATGATGATACATATAAATTTTATTTGTTGTTGTAAAGGATGCAATGCTGTTTTAAAGTTCATGTTGGTACCTTAAGGAATTTTAGGATGGGAGATGTTGGTATGGCCTTGAGCATATTTGTATTTTAACTGCTCTCAGCAATTGAGTCTGCGCTTGTACTGACTTTCTGAGACTTCCTTTTATACTTTTAAGAAAAACTTTTTTTTTTTTTTCTTTTTTTAAATTGTTCAATTGTTATCTTGATGCTTTGGCTTTTAGCAGAATGTTTGTGATGCTGTAACTTACAGATAAATCATATGTGGCTATCAAAGAAATTTTTAAACTCATTTTGGGAGGTTCAATTGGTAATGCAGTTTAATAGGGGTACCAGTGCCATGCAACATTATGTGGCAACTCGTCCAATGTTTATTGATGTGGAAGTCATGAATTCAGATACCAGATCAGTTCTTGGTGACCATGGTTTACAGGCTAGTCCTAGCAATGTTGCCCGTGGGCTTTCTTCCTTGTACAAGGAAATCACAGGTTAGAGGTTTTTCATTATAAATTCATAAATAGTTTATAGATTTGTTATAATATATAGATATATATTTTCATTTTTTGGTCTGGCAGATACAGTACGTAAAGAGGCTGCAACAATTACAGCTGTTTTCCCTTCTCCTAATGAAGTTATGTCAATTTTAGTCCAGGTACCAGTCAGTACATTTCTCATGTTCACCATGGTTTCAAGCTACTTTCTCGCCTTGTATTGAGTCTTCTAATGTTGTATGCAGAGAGTTTTGGAGCAGAGAGTTACAACCCTTCTGGACAAACTATTGGTAAAGCCATCTCTAGTGAATTTACCTCCTGTGGAAGAAGGCGGACTCCTATTGGTGTGTAAATTTACATATTGTCTTTCTATTTTCCTCTTATTCTTTCATATCCCAATGCTAATTGAACTGACAATCTGCTCTTGATTTAATTTGCATTTCACTTGAGAGGATTCAGTATCTTAGAATGCTAGCAGTGGCATATGAAAAAACACAAGAACTTGCTAGGGATCTACGTGCTGTGGGATGTGGCGACTTGGATGTTGAGGGTAATGAATTAACTCTGGACTTTGTTGGTGACTTCTGTGAATGTTCTTCTTACAGTTTAAGCCAATTACAATGTGATATCTTAAGCTATAAATGGAAGGTAACATTTAGATTATGTTTGATATACATGGCATGATAAAGGACAAGTATGTTGTACTACAGATTAAATTTATCAAGCGCTATGCGATCATAGATGTTTATCTTCATATTTTCATCAGGGCAATAAATGAGTTAGCAATCCTGATACTGAGTAAGGAACTTCTGCAATTAGTTTTGGTGGGTTATATTGTAGCGTGAATCTCACTAGGTGGTTATGCTATTCTTGTTACCTATCATGTACTTTGCCTTTGCTTCCTTGAATAAAATCTCTTTCTTCTGAAAAGAAAAGCAATATTTCCATTACAAAGAATTGGGCTGTTAAGGTTCTTTTCTCTATTTCTTAAGTTATTTGTAGACTTACTGGATGTTATCGTTAATATTTTATCTACATGGGCATTAATGTGTCGATACCTACTAGGGACTATATTTGGAAACATAACTTGTTTTACACCTGGTCATCAAGTATGTTATTTATGTTGTCTATGGGTTATATATATATATATATATATATATATTTTTTTTTTTTGTAATATTTATTTTTCAATATCACTTTTAATTTATGGGATCTTAGTAAAAATTTCTGCTGTTTCAGGGCTCACAGAATCTCTGTTCTCTGCTCACAAGGATGAATATCCTGAACATGAGCAGGCCTCTCTTAGACAACTTTATCAAGCCAAGGTTTGTTTAAGTGCATCATTTCTCAGTTGAAGGTTCAACTCTAATGTTTGGTGAAATAATCCATTAGATATAATCAATATTGCAGATGGCAGAACTGCGTGCTGAAAATCAGCAGATATCTGAATCAACTGGAACAATTGGCCGCTCAAAAGGAGCTTCAGTAGCATCTTCTCACCAACAAATATCTGTTACTGTAGTGACAGAGTTTGTGCATTGGAATGAAGAATCAATTTCCAGATGCACTATGCTTACGTCTCAAGTAATATTTGTTCTTTCAATTTGAATTACGTTTTACCCTATATCACTTCTGATTTAGTACCTATTCCAGCTTTCCAGTTTGGAACATATAACAGACCTAAATGTTTGTGCCTAAACTTTGTTGGGGAATTGTCAAGGAGCGTTGTGAGAGTTGTGAGTTTGAGATGTTAGAGATCCTAAATATTCAATTGGTAAGAATAGGATTCTACATCCTAGGAACAATTCTCAAAAGCTGTCTGTAATTCCTATGAACAAAGGGATTTCAAAAATTACGCCAGCTGGGTGAGAAAAAAAAAAAAAAGAGAGAGTTCAAATCCCACAAGGTTGCCTACTGTCAATTATGGCAGGCCAAAACGTTTAGATATGACACTTTCTGATTTGGAAAGGTAGTTTTGGTTGTAGATGGCAAAAGAGTGAAATTGTTTATATTCAGAAGGGGTTTGAGGGTGGGCATTTAAATAGAATGCTATGCTTTCCTGGCAGCAAATTTGTTTTTAAAATCTCTCCAGACAAGAAAAGAAGTTTTCAATATGTGAAGTTGGAAGTAAGGTTGATGGATCTCAAGGTTTTAGGATTTCTAGTAGGATAAGATAGGGAGGATTCCAAAGTGATATTGGCTAGAAAACGTGAGAAGTTATATTGCTGTTATGAGCTATAACTGTATGGCCTGAGAATAGCTTTTACTTTGTATATATATATATACACATGTATATTTTTTATTATATATATATATATATATATAATGCTTCATAGGTGGAAATTGATGGTGCGTTCTTTTGGATTTTGTGATATAGGAAGTTAGGGTGGATTCATGGGTTGGAACTGAATTAAAAAGTTTGAAGGATAGTTTCTTGGTGACAAATTAATTTTGAAATTTGGAAGGATGGAAATAGTATTTAATGGAAGGTAAAATGTATGAGAAGCATGTCTAAAGGATTTATAAGTGGGTGTGAAGGAGAATATGTGAAATTGGCTATAATATGAATATCTGGCTTTTTGTTTTGGGTTATGGAAAAGTAGCTCCAGATTGTTGTTGCTTGTTCTTAATCATTTATAAGTTGAAGCTGAGGGTCACTTGTATTTGGTTTCATAAAGTAGGATTTCTAGTATAGCTTTTTGCTTGAACAGGGCTTTTTAGGGGAGTCTTAATGAATTTCGTCAACTTGTTGAAACCTGAAAGTTTCATGAATCAAAGTTCTAATTCTTTCTAGAAAGGCTTGTGCAGAAATTAAATTTTGGTCATGTTAAAAAAAAAAAAAAAAAAAAAAAAAAAGAACATCTCCTGTTTAAAGTCTTAATGCTGAATCCTAGCAAGATTCCTAATGAAATTAATAACCATGAAATCAAACAATCGAAATTTGTGAGATGTGAACCAAGGAAATGTCTCCAGCAAACCAGGCTTTCATAATTCACCAATATCTTGACTAGAAAAATTGGATCGCAGTTCTTGGCCTGAACAGTAAACCCACAATAGCAACCCAAGAATAGTGTATTTAGCTCATAGTTATTAGTAGGTAAAAAGATTTAGGCTTGATGCTGCTAAAGATATTCATTTGAAATATAAAATCTTTGGAGAAAATCAATTGCAAGCTTTGTAGTTGCCATGAAAGTCATAATGAAAGCTGATATGAATCAGGTTCAGGGTGCTAATGATGCCCTTCTCGGCATGTTTCTTTGTTTTCTTCTGTTAGTTTTTGTTATGAAAAGGAACAAGATACATTAAAATGTTATGTTGTTTTAACAGGGTAAATTGTGCATGGTAGAGAATGAATTTTGGTAATGAAATAATATTTCATGCTAAAAGGATTTAACCATCTTTTTCTCTTAAATAGATGAGCGAAAGGGAACCTGTGCTTACCTCAGCTGTGAAAAGTCTCTAGCAAACTGATTATTTGGGAATTAATAATTATTATTGCAAGTTAAATGTCCCTGCCTTTTTTGGGGTCGTATTGTTGAGAGAGATTTGGTTTTATTAGATTTATCCTGTATGCTCTTTTTTTTGGTTGATTGCTTATCTGGTTTTGGTGGTGACAAGAAAGTAACGTTTTTGTAGAGATGTATTTTCAGATGTGTTTTGGGCTATTTGGTTTGAAAGAAATAGGACTTTTGAGGATAAGTTTCCATGATATCAACAACGGTGAATGGGTTAATTTTGTTTATCTTTTTTGGTTATGTTTATCATATTTTGAGTTCTCTCATTCTCTATGTATTGAATAATCTTTATACAAATAATTTTTTTGTTTTTTATCTGAAAATATATATTATTATTGTAAAAGAGAATTCAAGTCTTAATGGGTGGAATAGTTTTGTTATTATTTTTAGTGAATCTATTACTTTCAGATCTTTTTACAGTTTGTTAATTGATTTTACATGTTCTTTTACAGCCTGCTACCCTTGCAGCCCATGTTAAAACAGTGTTCACTTGTCTGCTAGATCAAGTAAGTTGGTTACTTAAACCAGGGACTAACCAAATTAGTTAATAGGTACTCAGTTTCTTTGTTGCCCTCTTCTTTTCAGGTCAGTCAATATATAACAGAAGGGCTTGAACGGGCTAGAGATAGCCTGACTGAAGCTGCGGCTTTGAGGGAAAGATTTGTGCTGGGCACTAGTATGAGTAGGAGGGTGGCTGCTGCAGCTGCATCTGCTGTAATTACCTGATCATTGTACCTTTATGCAACTGCATATGCTTTTGTTGTAAGACTGGGGATATTGTGTGTTTGTAGGCAGAAGCTGCTGCTGCTGCTGGAGAAAGTAGTTTCAGATCTTTCATGGTTGCTATACAACGTTGTGGTAGTAGTGTAGCTATAGTTCAGCAAGTATGGTGGTTTGCATTATTATTTAGTTATTCTGATTTAGCTCATGATACGTTGGGCTCTGATTTTTTTAGATCATAAATTGATCCGAACTTGTTTTCTGTAGTACTTTGCTAATTCTATATCTCGGCTTCTACTACCTGTCGATGGTGCCCATGCTTCTTCATGTGAAGAAATGGCAACAGCTATGTCCAGTGCAGAGGCTGCAGCTTATAAAGGTCTTCAACAGTGCATTGAAACTGTGATGGCTGAGGTCAGCTAGATGTATTGTTTATTAAATGTGCTTCTAGCCTCTGGATCCTGTACATTTATTTGCCTCCAGAGCATTGCATCATGGTTTTTTCCTTGTTAAACTCCTAATGCACAGGTGGAGCGGTTACTCTCGGCCGAGCAAAAGGCAACAGATTATCGGGCACCTGATGATGGAAATGCTCCTGATCATCGGCCAACAACTGCCTGCACAAGGTACAACCAAAGATTAGTATCTGACTTCCTAAGGCTTTCTGAAATTTCATGGATGCCAAAACCGGAGATTCAGCTAATTCCATGGAATATTCTTTACAAAGGGAAATGTCCTAGACTTTTCACCCTCTCTCATCTCTCTTTTTTCGCTTCTAAGTAACCTTTTGTTTTTTGAGCTATATCTTTAAATGATTTTCTTTTCTCTTTTTTTTTTTTTTTATTTTTTATTTTTTTTATGGGAATGTTATCATATGTTCCATTTATGGAACCTTGACTATAGTGTGAGTATTAGAGTTCAGTCATTGCCCCTCTCTCTTGCTCTATCTCTCTCTCTCTCTCTCTCTCTCTCTCTTTTGATCCCTTATATTGACAATTAATTGCCCAGCTTGTAGGACCTTTCAAAAAAAATTCTTTTCTTTTTTTTTTGCCTCATTGAAAATAACAACAAAAATTGTAATTAGGTATATAGTTATTAAAGCAATTAATATGATTTTGAATCTTGTTTGTGGATACAAAATGATGTTTTTCTGTTTTTATGGCTAGAGTTGTGGCATATCTTTCCCGTGTTCTAGAATCTGCTTTCACAGCACTTGAAGGGCTTAACAAACAAGCATTCCTTACTGAATTGGTATGGCATTTTATTTTGGAACTCTCTAGGCCCTTATGTATGCGACTTTAAATCTTTAGCAAGTTGTCTTGAATTTCACTGGTTGTGTTTGTTGTTTGGCAAGGAGTGCCATCGTGCAACTTGTTTGACATGAATGACTGAAAAGAAGGAAGCATTCATAGATTTAAAATTTGACAATGTATTTTCTTCTCTGTATTCTTTGAGCATAACATTGTAGAATTCAAGTAACATTGATAATATGTGAATAAATTTTTTATGTGATCACCATTTTCAGAATTTTTTTTTGCAAGATATATTTTAGATTGGTAGACTACTGGTCTTCCATTTGTACATATGATGCCTCATTTTATTCAAATTATCATGTCAAACAAGTTTAGCAATCAGATGAGTGGTAGTGGAACTCTAGAACTCATTGTCAAACAATACAACCAGCCAAAGTTCTCATATCTGATTGCTTATCAATTCATTTTATGGTGCTTATCTGCACTGGCTATTTCTGATTAGTCCTATTCTCATGGGTGATGGAGCCTAGGATATCCTGTGCGACTCGCATATCCTGCAAAACTTTAGTTCTATGTCCTGCAACATGTTGCGGGATATTGTGTTGCTCAGGATATCCTGGCTTCATTGCCCAATAGAATATTCTCTTGCTGAGAAGTACCATTAACTATGTAATGCTTAAAGCAATCCTACATGGTAAAAAATTCAGTGCTGGGAAGAAGTTATATAGCAATTCAATTGCATTGTGTTCTCATCAGTCATTGCTGAACTCTGCTTCAGCATTACATATCTTAGGGTACTTCTCAGTTCTCAGCAGTCTTTTTCCTTGTGCATATTTGCCCCTTTTCACAGAAATCATAACATATTGAATAAGAACATTATTCTATCTCATTTTAATTGGTATTGCACCTGAATTGCTACTCCAGGGAAATCGCTTGCATAAAGGACTGCTTACTCATTGGCAGAAGTTCACTTTTAATCCCAGGTAACAGGGCTTTCTCTAATATTATCTTGTTTAACAAGTTAAAAGTGACATCTTAGATGACATGTAAAACATTTTGTAAATCATGGTTTTGTGTCTTATTTTCAAACAAATGTTAGAACTGTAAGTTACATTCAGATTGTTATGTATGAGAATGTCCATAAAGTTTACTCCAGTATTTGAAGAAGTAAGGATTTGTGGTTATTTAAGAGAGACAAAATACTTTATCTATGATGATCTAAAGAACAATTTGAAGTTTTAACAACATAGGCAGAAATCCTATCGCCTGTTTGAGGAAAAAGAACTTCACCTGTAAGTTGGGGCCCAGTTTAGTTAGTGTCTAGAGTATTTTTGTTCATCAAACATCCTTGTCCCAACTGCTTGGGGCTGGCTGGCCACATGAGTTCTTGTTTGCTGAACAGATTTTCTCTCCATTCAAGCCGTGTATTCTGTGGTATTTCTATTTCCCATTAGTTGGAAAATTTACTAATGATCTTCTTTTGGTCTATTGGATTTTCACCAGTCCTATGGGCTGCAAACGGGAGATAGTTCTCTCACATTTCATAGACCCATCTACTGTTTTGTGTCTTTACTTTTTCTATGTAATTTTACAGTTTGAGAAGTATGCAATTTTTTTCCTATCGTCTTTTTCTTTTCTTTTTTTTCTTTTTTTTTTCCACTTCAAAATTTATTGTCTCTATCAATATTGCTAGTTGTCTCACATCTGTTCCACTGTATGTATATGTTTTGTCTTTTCTCTATTATAGCGGAGGACTACGGCTAAAGCGTGACATAACTGAGTATGGAGAATTTGTACGCAGTTTCAATGCTCCTTCTGTTGATGAAAAATTTGAATTGCTGGGCATGTAAGCCGCAATGCTTCACATTTCTTACTTTTATTAATTTTCCTCCATAATATATACTCACGACCTTTTGTTTCCAGCATGGCCAATGTATTTATTGTTGCTCCTGAAAGCCTCTCAACTCTATTTGATAGTTCGCCTGGTATTCGGAAAGATGCACAAAGGTATCAACAAACTGCATTTGATTCCCATTTTTTTTTCTTTTTCACATATAGAATCCGTGAAAGGTCTGAGGTGGTCTACAAATGTTGAAAATGCTCACATTTTGTGGTGTTTATATATATATATATATATATATATATATGTATGAATCTCTCTAAGGTTCATGATCAGAATTTGTTGTTTAAAGTGGTCAATCTTATTAGAGGTAGATCATTTGTGATGATAAAATTTGTTTTGGCTTCATACACAGGTTTATTCCACTTAGAGAGGACTACAAGAGTGCCAAACTCGCTTCGAAGCTTGCTTCTTTGTGGCCAAGCTCTAGTTGATAGAGTCAATATGCTGAGTTCTATATGATCTCCCAAATTTCTTGGGTAACATTAAATTAAGCAGTTTCATGCTGGGGAAACTGACTCCTCAATTTTGGAACACTTGGTAGCCCAAGACTGAGCACATCGATGCAGTTAAAAGATAATGATCTTAAGAGCTCGTAGATCAAGTACAATTTTTTTTTTTCCCATTTTTTATTTTTTCTTTCATTTTTGTCGATTGTATATTTTGTTAAGGTATAAATAGGAAGACCTGATCATAGATTTGTAATCTTTAAAGCTCATTTTAATCTACTAGGTTTGCTAATATGTTTTTTTGCTCAACAATTCGTAGATTCGATGTTATGGTGTGCCTTTGTAAATGATTAATTTGGAAGATTAATGAAGAGAATTAAAAGCTTGATGCAGAGTGGCCTTTGCTTTATTACAAGTAAAATTCATCGTTTATATGTAAATTATCATTTGCCTTTTGGATGAAGGTTTTGGGTTTACATTAAATTTTCGTAAGCTTTTCTGCTGTATCTCTATAATGTTGTCAATGACTAATTGCCAAAGTGGAATGCCACAGTCCAATAAAACGATGCAAAAATCAGATTAGTTAATTGAATAAATAAATAAAGGAAATTTTATCTAGTTATTTATTTATTTTTTTGCTTCTTATTATTATTATTATTATTATTATTATTATTATTATTTTCTGTTTGTCATAGTTTATTTGTTAACAAGAAATTAATTGTATATGAATAAAAAATTATGATTTCTTAACTTTCTTTTATTTACATATTTAATTTCGTTTCAATGATAATGGTTTTGCAGACTTTTTCTATAAAAGCAAACATAATTGTAAAGTTGAAATATGATGAAAGAGTTATAGACCAGGCATTTAGAATCTTTTTAACTTGAAAAAAGTGTACTCATTCCATATTTTCAAGTGTGGGAAAAATCGCTTACATGCAAAATAGAGGAAGTAATATGATAAACTGTCAATCAAGTTTCTCTTGGCATATATTTCTTATGGACTTGAAACTTTTGAAGAGAGTATCCAGGAGTGTATAATGATGGAAGGCAACAAGGAAGGTGCAAAATGCTAGTGTTGGTGCAAATGAGTCACAAATAGCAATATATATATACATATATATATATATATATAAGCTATAGCTAGTGATTGAGACACAAGGCAATGCCCTTGGTGGTGGGGTGTCTCATACCTTTGCCAGTGTGCGACACCTCCCTGGGAATTTTCTTTTTTCTTTTTTTTTTTTTTTTCCCCCAGTCTCTCTCCTAAGGATTGGACAGAAAGAGAGGGAGAAAACTTTAATGGATGTGGCTGCTAATGGATTGCCATCTTCTTGTATGGCAAAGGTATCTATCAATTACAAGTCCATGTGCCAAACCCATTATGATCTCCTCCTCTCCTAGTATGGGCCTCACTCTCTCTCTCTCTCTCTCTCTCTCTCAATATATCAACAAATTTCAAGTGCTAAAGATATTTAAAACCACACAATGACCACTAAATCAAATGTGGGGTTGGTTGACTGTATGTTGTCCCAATTTTTATTTTTTATTTTTTAAGTCTCATTTGACCCATACCTATATATGTAGTCGCGACTGAATTATCTATTCTCAAAGTCATTTTCTATCCCCTTCCTAACTAGATAGAAACAAAGGAGCATTATCAATAGACCCAACCAAATGGAGATCGAACTACATTCAACCAAAAAATAAATAAAATAAAATAAAATAAAATTGGAGATTAAACTAAAAGCTTATTAGTCCCAACTATTTCAATCTAACTAGGCTTTTGGGTTACATGTCAAAGAGAAATATCTCTACCAGCCAAACCCAATTTCTCAAAGCTAAAGTGCTCCACGGCTCTCTATCAATATAAATGTACCTTACAAAGTGTAAAGAGAAAAAAGAAAAGGGTATATGAAGGCTAGTTTGTGTCATAGGAAATAGGGTGGTCCAACTCTATGCCCATATGCTTTTGCCCTCTTCGTTCTATTATTATTCTTCAACGTTCCTCATCATTATCTATTTGCTTCTGGTTTTCTTTGCTGAAAGTATAGTGGCATTGACAGGTTTTTGTCCTATTTATTTGACACCTTCATCTCATGAAAGATAGGAAAGGAAAGAAAATTAAGTGAACTCCATTTTGATAGACTAATGGGTTTTGTCTAAGTAAACAAACTGACTTCGGCTATAAGAACATTTTTTGTTATTATTTTCTTTTTGGTAACAAATGAATAGAGACAAGCGAATGGTGACACAACATTGTTTGTACGCTACTATAATAGTAATGTAATATATACATATCATATAATATAAGTTATCTCATATAGTTTCAGCAAAAGTTGTCTCATATAAACCCTCAAAGATACGCCCTCATATCCGAAAAGCACCTTTTTTTTTTTTCTTTTTTTAATTGAGTTTTGTTTAATGTCCAACTCCTTTGAAGGTATACATGGTTTAGAACTTATGATCCATTGTCAAAACCGATGAATATGAGTATTGAGTTCCTTGAATGCACTTATGAGGATTCAGATCAATGACGTAATTTTATCAAAACCATCTTATAATTATCTATATAAACATGTTAAATTAATTATCTCCATTTTTTATCAGCTAAGCAATGATGCTATACCCGAAGGGATGGAGAAATGATAGGAAGTCAGTAATCCCATCATTTTGCAAATCCGAGATTATAGGCCGATGATTGTTCTAGAGTCTGTGGGCATTTTCTTTTTCCTTTTTTTTTTTTTCCCCCTTTTTTTAACTTGCTTATGATAATCAAAATTTATATATAGTTTGAGGGTGATTTCATATAAATAAAAATAAACATACACAATAGAGATGTTTGTTATCAAAGGAAAAAAAAATAAATAAATGATGTTTGTCCCCCATGTATATGGATATGATAGTTGTATGTACTACTACTATAAAATGTTTTTTTTATGGGATATATTCTATAAAATATTGAGTAGACCAACTAGTACAAATATATATATATATATACAGTCCATCTATGGTGCGGACGATCTTCATGCGGACCACAGTATTGGTATCGGTTTTTCATAATATTGGTGACGATTTTCTAAGAAACCGTCGTTAATATTATAAAAAACCGTCACTAATACTGCAATCCTCATACGTACCGTCCTCATCATAAAATTTTCATATATATATATATATATATATATATATATGTATATATTTTAATTATCTTGCCCATAACTACGGTATGTTGTAAGGTAACCTAATATTGGTCAAACGCTCAAGTTTTATTTAAAATATAAACAAAAATAAAATAAAAATAAAAACCAAAGTAGGGCAAAAGTCAACAACTAAAAGGCCGGTTCAAGTTGGATAAAATAATGTTCAGCCGGGCTCAGCGGTCTGGGCGGCAGCATAACAAAAGTCTATAACTTGCTGCCACATCCCCAAACATTGCTTTGCATGCTCTTCAAAGTTTGTCATATCTTGCTTTCTTTTCTATTTTTTTCCCATTTCTTTTTGACCAAACAAGTAGAACAATTATACCTATACAATAATATAATACAGTATAATATATATTATTAATTATATACGTACATAATCGACCCCACACGCTTGCAAAACAAACCCTCGTGCCACCCACGTCTATATCAGCCAATTTTCATTCATCATCCAAGTTGCAAAATAATACTAATTATATATATATATATATATATTTTTTTTTTGGCTGAAAATACTAACTATATTATTAATTGTAGAAAATTTTTGAAAAGCCGATATTCTGATTTATAAAGTTTGGATATCAATATTAGATAATATATTATTTGAAAAATATTTTAAATAATATGTTATATGATGTGTAGCCTAATTAAGTTCAGAAATCATAGAAAAAATAATTAATTATATTTTAACTGGTTTGTAGTTTTAGTTTTGTTTTATTTTTATTTTCTTTTCTTTTAATAATTGTGAGCTACAGATATAATCTAATAGTCTACTGGCTCACTTTATGGTTAATTGATTAGAATGATAAACCATATACGGTAATATTACTTTACAATATTTATTTTTATTTTTATTTCTAAATGCTACAAAGCCTTTAAGGAAAAATAAACACTTTAAAAGCAGTGAATTAAATTGTTATATAGTGTATAAATCATATGGATTGTTTTTTTTTTAAAAAAAGAAAATTCTATGCATTTTTTTTTTTGTTGTCGTAAGTAAAGTTAAGTAGCATATTAAATTAAAATTTTATAAGTATGTAAATACAATAAAGTAAATGTCCAAGCCTATATAATATATATCGTAAACGAGTAGTAAAAGACTTGAAGGGAATTGTATTTTATTCATTAATAATACTACCGTTTAAATACAGGAAGTATAACAAAGGATTATGTGAGATAAACTCTAATACGTAACTAGCTTTGTACATATGATAAGATTATCATGTAACAGTTGAGATAGCAATACAATAGATAATTACAAAAGTATTTACAATATTTATACTCCTTTATTATCCCCTCTCAAGATTTGGGTTCCTTCTAGAACACCAATCTTGCTTTGTAGAGACTGAAATTTGTCTGGACAAGGATTTGATGAGAGCATCAGCAAGTTGATCAATGCTGGACAAGTGAGAGACTCTTATCATGCTATCATGAACTTTATTATGGACAAAGTGGAAGTCTATTTGGATATGCTTTATTTTTTAATGAAGCTTTGGATTGGCAAACATATGCAGTACCTAAGTTGTCATAATATATTGTTAGAATAGTAGAGGACCTAACATGGAGTTCTTGAAGGAGAGAGAGAAACCATCAAAGTTTTCAAGTAGTGTGGGAACAGCACAATACTCGATTTCGATAAAGGAACTAGAGACAAATCTTTGTTTCCTGGAAGATCAAGAGATAGGTGCTGCTGAGAAACAGTAGAAGTGTGATTGTTATGGTTCCCAACCCAATTCGCATCAAAGAATACATGAAGTGTAAGAGGAAAATGTAGTTTCAAGAAGAGACCATAGGTGGTAGTGTTGTTGAGATAATGGAGAAGGCGTTTAACCGCTATCCATTGAACATCGATGGGCTTGTGCATGAACTGAGATAATTTGTTGACAGAGAATGAAATATTTGAACTGGTTAAAGAGAGATATTTTAAACAATCCACTTCTTGTGATATTGAGTGGGAAATGCAAGAGATGTGCTATTCAGAAGTATTAAAGAAGATGTGGAAGGTATTCCACTCCATTAGCATTAGCCATATCAACTTAATATAGAATATCAAGGATATATTTATGTTGAGAGAGGAAAATGTCTGAGTGAAGGAATGACATCAATCCTAAGGAACTAATGGAGGTCTCCAAGATCCTTTAGAGAGAATTCAACTAAGAAAGGTAAGATAAATTTATGAATAAGAAGAGTATTACTCCCTGTCAAGACAATGTCATCAAAATGGACTAGTAGGTATATGGTGAAACCTTGATTCTGATATATAAACAATGAGATATCCGCATATAAGTTTTTAAAGCCGAGAGAAGAAAGGCTTTGAGAGTTTGGAACCATACTTTTGGTACTTGCTTGAGACCATAGATGGCTTTGTGTAATTTGCACACATAGAACAGGTTATTCAAATCAATGAATCCGGACAGTTGGGACATAAAAACTTTTTTAGTTAGCCACCCATGAAGGAAATCGTTGTTTATGTCTAATTGTCAAAGTGATCAATTTTGAGAGAGAGCAACACACAAGACAACTCGAATGGTAGCTAACTTCATAACTAGATTGAAAGTGTCGAAATAATCAACACTTGGTCTTTGGTGAAAGCCTTTGGTGACAAGATGGGCCTTGTAACAGTTAATCGATCCATTAGGACTGCATTTTATTCGGAAGATCCACTTGCAATCCATAATGTTTTGAGAGGGGTGAAATGGAACCAATTCCCATCTACCACTGCGAAGAAGCACTTGATATTCAGTCATAATTGCCTGACGTCATTGAGGGGATTAAAGGGCAATATCTATTGATCGTAGTTCTTGAGCCAAACTGGGTGAGCGCTTAGAAGTAAGGAAGAAGTCAGAGAGAATTTTAGGTTTGAATATTTAATTGGAAGCTCTTACACACATTGAATGAGTGCATTGAGGGGGAGTAAAAGGAGTAGGCAATGGGCGAAGACTTGGAATAGATGAAATAAAGGTAGAGATAGGAGTAGATTTAAGTTTAAGAAATTCTCCTATATTGTCAGAATGAAAGATATAATAGATAATTGAAAAAATTTCTCAACCAGACATTTGAAAGTGATAAACCTAATATTAACATCGAATTTAGATTTTAATGGAAAGAACCAAACGTATTTAGAATAGTGATATACAAATATGACATAATATTTAAATCCTACATAAGATGTCATAGAAGTAGGTCCCCATATATCATAATAAATAAGCTGTAAAGGCTTATAGCTAAACAGAGAAGAGAATCTAAAAGGTAGTCTATAAAATTTATTGCACTGGCAAAATTTACAATTAAACTTATTCATAGAAGATACTAGAATAGAATATCTAAACGTAATTTGACAAAGTATATTGTCATATGGGTGTCCAAGTTATTGATGCCAATCTTAGATACTTGTTTTGATAACAAAAAACACAATGGAAAGGGTGGACGATTTTGAAGCATGAGTCGGCCATTCATATCTTGCACCATTAATAGGTCCTTTGAGTAGCACCATGCTTGTCCGCAGATCCTTCATCGAAAAACCAATTGGTAAAAATTCAACAAAAATATTATTGGACTTACAGAGTTGTGAAACTAATAGTAAGTTACATTTCATCTATGGTTCACAGAGGACATCTTTTAATTAAAAGGTAAATAGTAAGTTACATTTCATCTTGGTACATAGAGGACATCTTTTAATAAAAAGGTATTAGAAGTAGAGTAAAGTTTAATAGTACCAGGGAGGGTGGTGGGAAGTTTATTACCATTACCTATTGCAATTTCATCGATCACATCATATTCAGAACGCATGGATAGGTTTTGAAGATCAACAGAAATATGATGAAAGCTGCCCAAATCCAAGAGCCAAGAAGAATTGTTGGGCTAATTGGAGGGAAGAGGTCCAAGAATGGAATTGGCAAAATAAGCTTGTGGTGGTGATGATGCTCTAGGAAATGAAGCTTGCTATTGAGGAGTGTAGGTCCATTGTTGGCACGACATGCAGAATGGCCTGTACAGAACATAGCTGGCATCAGCCTTTATAAGGCGTGGATGAATTGAATGAACAGATAGCTTGATTTTGTGGAACAGCCGTAGAAAAAGAAGCCTTTGAGGAGAAGGAGCAACAGAACCATTGTTAGGAGATTATTGATTTCTCGTAGTGGTATTCTTAGTTAATGAGAAGCGACTAACCATGTTCATTGTCATAGAAAAATTTTCAGATTTTCGGGCAATTGTTTTCTATAATTGTCGTGCTCCACCAACATTTCATAAAGTTCTTCAAAGGATATGGATGTGTCTTGTGTTTGAAGGGCAGCAAATATGGTTTCAAAGTCGTTGGACAAACCATTAATGATATACAAAGCAAGGTCATCATCACATACAGGGTTATCAATCAAGGAGAGTTCATCTGCTAGCCTTCGCATCCTATAAATAGTCCATAATTGGACATGAGCCTTGAGAACAAATGAGTCGTTCATGAAGCCTTATTAGCTAAGGGTGGGATGGCTTGGCAAATGTAAGGGGCAGTTTTTGCCATGCTTCTCTAGAAGTTTCTGCATTGGAGATAAATCGATGAACATTTGGTGATAAGGATGCTAGAATGGCATTGAGGAGAAGTGAATCTTGATGAACTCAAAAGGTATAATTGGAATTTGAAAATTTGGCATAATCAAATTAAATTGGTGATGGACATGGTAAGGTACCATCAATAAATCCATATAAATCATGTTCAATCAACAAGGCATCAAATTGCTTTTTCTAAGGAAAGTAGGTAGTTTCCATTAGTTTGAGAAGTTCTTGAGTTGCAACATTGATGATAACAAGATTCCTATCAACAAAGATAGGTTTTTTACTAATAGTCAGTGGATTGGTAGCAATGGTCCCTTTCAATGTAGGTGTTGAAATGGTTGACATGATAACGTAGGGGAAAAAAAATAAAAAATAAGACTCTTTTGAGTAATAATTTGCTTTGATACCATAAACGAGTAGTAAAAGACTTGAAGGGAATTGTATTTTGTTCATTAATAATAGTAACATTTAAATACAAAAAGTATAACAAAGGATTATGTGAGATAAATTCTAATACATAACTATTTTTGTATATATTATAAGGATTATCATGTAACGATTGAGATAGCAATAAAACAGATAATTACAAAAGTATTTACAATATTTACACTCCTCTGTTATATTGTATGGTATAGATAAAGTATAAATTTTTTTGTTTAACCTATTTAGTAGGTGAAATATAGATTAAATTTAGTGTTCCGAATGTATGGTGATAAGGGAAAAGAAATGTAAATGAACTATAATTTTCATTGTTTGCTTAAAACAAAAACTACGTAAAAAATGTAAATTCCATTTTATTTTATTTTTTAAATGAAACTCATAAGATCTTTTTAAACTGTTAATGGAATCTAAAAAGTAAATTCATTTATATTCTATTGAAAGAATATTCTTGGCCTCGGCACATGAAGCCGGTCCGAAAAAGGGTACACTAATTAGTAATATCCTAGTGGAAACTATGCGGTTAATTACTATTTTGTCCCACAAGTATTTTTAAAAAAATAAAAAGTGATAAACACATTTTACCCCAAATAACTTATGTTATCATTTGAACTATTATTTATTATTAGTTAATTAAATCATGAAATAAATTTAGCAGACCTAGTTATGCGTTCCACACAGATAAAAATAAAATAAAATTGTTTTGTACAGAACTACATAAGTTGTGTATATTTTCCATTAAATTATATACCAAAATGTCTTCCAAAAAACTAAATAATGCTAGAAGTAAAAAAAAAATATATCAAAATATGTATCAAATATCATGTATCAATATTTGATTAATTTACATTTAATTATATTTATCCTTTCAAAAATTATTTCATTCATAATTAGTTTATAATAATTTATTAAGCAATAAAATATTAACAGGTAGCTGTGCATGGTATATTTATTATGCATGCCTAGTGTTACTCCCAAAAAAATTTATATACCAAAGTGCTAAATTAGACTAAATAATAAGTCTATTTGAAATGCTGGATTGGTTTAAATTAGAATGGACTATTTAAAATTCAAGCCATCAAATTGAATAATTTCAAATTCAATCACATTTAATTAGATCAAACTTAGAATAGTTTATCCAATTCAATTTCTTCTGTATTTCAAATGGACCTAAGAAAACAACATATCATAAAACAATGTGAAATGTATTGCAATACGAAGAATAAAGGGCTAATGGCATTTTTAGTACCTTTAATTTTAGGACATTACAATTTAAATTTTTAATTTTAAAACTGACCACATTGAATCTTTTATTTGTAATCTGTTATTCATTAAGCTTTCTATAAACTTAATATAACTATGGTTTTAATCCATAATGAATCCATGACCTTTACAAACTAATTTGGATGTTTTATAGTTGGCTGAATTACATGGAGCATCCGAAATATTATACTTTTTTAATCAATGTGTACTAAAAAAATAAAATAAAATAAAACACATCCAATGTGGTGAATTCTAAAACTAAAAATCTAAATTGCAGTATGCTAAAATTAGAAGGTACCAAACCACAAAAGTGGGATTAATCGAGAATATAATACCAGATAAATTATAGCTAATAGCGCAATAGAAAGTAAAATTGTAATAACCGAGTAAAAATATGTTTGCTCCAAAGGAAAGTAAATATCGTTAGTACCATATGATAGAAATTTGTGACCGTTGGATCTTTTACATCATAGGATTCCTAAAAAAGGTTCTAACCTCAGCAGTTAACTGGCATTAAAACCGCAAGGCACGCGGTCTGCTAAAACCAACCTGTAAATATTTAAAAACACAAAGAAAAAAAGCCCTTTTGTTTTTTTTTTCTTTTTTAACAAAAGAAATGGGGCCCATAAGATCTGCAAGCCTGTCACTCCACGTCATAACCCTGCACCGTCAATCCACGCGCTTCCCTCCATCCATTCCATGTGTGAACGGTCCTTCCGCCGTCAGATCATTTTACTTTTTTCTTCGGTCTTTAAGCCGTTGGATCGCTTCTCGAGATTTGATGGCACACATTGACTAAGAGGCTCATACGCGGTAGTCGTATATAAAAATAAAAAAATTCAAACCCACTGGATTTGATGGACACGTTGTGGTGGCACTTTCGTTAATACCGTTAAGCCGCATATCATTGTCCACGTGTCGGTCAGAGGGTAAAAGGAATTAGAGTGCCCCGGTGTGGACGAGTGCTCCTAGTGGAATAAAGTTGCAAGCTCTAGAAGATGGAATCAAAAACCCCAAAGTAAAAAAGTAGCAAAGCAATTTGCTTCCACCAAACAAACCATGCCTTCTAAATGATTATCATTTTGGTAATACATCACTATTGGCATCAAATTTTTTTATAAAATTTTTGGTTCTATGTTTTTCTAGATTTTTTTCGGTAATAATTAATAGTTAGTTCCACCAAAAGAAAGAGATTATTATTGTCTTAATTTTCTTTGGCATCGATGATACATCATTTACATGATTAATGTTAAAGTCAAATTGCATATTAGCTCATGATTATTCACGTTTGACATCTTTGTCAATTGGGACATTCCATTAATGATTTCTTTTTGTTTTGCAAAAAAAATAAATTTGTATTTTCACTTAAAAATATGAAGAAGAAGAAGAAGAAGATAACATGCCAATAATATATATATATATATATATATTTTTCTCTAGCATAGGCTTTGAATTGCATAACATGTGACATGTTGCTCATCCATGACCTGCATTATGACTCAATATAAAAAATAAAATAAAATCTTGTGAAGTCAAATGGATATTTCCCACATAAAGAAGGACAATAGATGCAACTTGTTTCATTTACAAACAACACAATATATAACCATTATGGTTTTATCATGTTTATAATACCATTTCAAAACTTCACCTAGTTTTATTGAAGAACTATAATTTGATAACCATAATGGTGTTATTCAAAAAATAAATAAGTATAATGGTGCAATGGAGATATATTCTTTGTATGATCTCAAATGATTAGTATAATGGTGCAATGGAGATATATTCTTTGTATGATCTCAAATGATTTCATAGTACATGACGTTGTAATAATTAAAGATTTTAGGTGGGGTAATTAAAAATTTTAGGGCAAACTTGATAAAGAACTTTTGTAATTTACCAAAAATAAAATACAAAAGATGTAATAAAACCAAAACATAATACTAGATGCTTATATTCTTACACAATTTGTTATTCTCATTAGAACTTGTACGTAGTACCAAACAATTTAAATAGGAGAAAACATTGATAAGTGCAAAACACATACAAATGAATAATATTATTACTCATCTTACAACATTAAAAAGATAAAGTAATAATATTGTAGTAAGAAAATATGAATATTTCCAAAAGATGTCTATTTCCAGAATTTTACATGTTTTGCACAATTAAAAATCACATTACTCTTTTAGCTCAATTAATTGGCCTATAACATTACCAAAAAAAAAAAAAAAAAAATGGGCCTATAAAGCATTGAATAAATTTAAGGTTGAAAAAACACAAAGCAAAAAATTTCAAAAACATAGGAGATTTATTTTTATGGGGCTCCAAGAGGAAGAAGAAGAAGAAGAAGTACGTCCGGACACGCGCTTTTATGGAGTGTGATAATTTTTTAGCAACGCACTAAAAAATTGCACCAAAAATTGAAAAATGCAACCTATTTTTGATAAGAGCGCCTCAATAAATTCAACTGGCCTAACACAGTTTTATTTTTATTTTATAATTAATTTTTTATTTAAAAATTAAATTATCTTTATTTTATTTTATTTTATTTTTCTCTTTTTGTCGGCATAACTCACGAGCTCCACTCCCAAGACACGGAGTGGAACTTTTCCTCAATCAAATCCCCCTTTGACATTTTCTCAAGTCAACCCCCTCTAAACCCCAAAAACCAGTTTTCAATTTCCCACTACAATAGCAAAATTAAAATAAAAGTGCAAAAAAAATAAAGGAAAAAAAGCATAACATAGAGATGCCAACCCCACCTCTCTCTCTCCAAGTGCCCACTTGGGCCTCTCTCTCTAAAACTCTGTGACCCCAAAAACACCCATTTTCTCTCTCTATGTACAACATGTATATATAATTCCTTTGATCCTTTCCCACTGATTGCACCCTTATCTTTTCTCTCTCTATATTTCACTTTCTCTCTCTAAGCTTCAAAAGTCAGCGCCTTGTTTTGTCTCTCTCTCTCTCTCTCTCTCTCTCTCTTTCTCTGTCTCAAAGAGACGACAGTGGTATTAGACAGAAAACAGAGCTGTGTCTCAGAGTCCTTTCCATGGCGGACGATTGGGATCTCCAAGCGGTTGTCAGAGGCTGCTCTTCCTCTACCTCCACCACCACCAACAACACTTTCTATTCTACACCATGTTTCACTCCTCCTGAGTTCTATCCTTCTTCTTCTTCTTCTTCTTCTTCTTGCTTTTCATCTCCATTTTTTGCTCTTCCAGATCCTATGAGAGAGACTTCAAATGGTATGGAAGAACTCCATGAGCTTTACAAACCTTTCTTCCCCAGATCCCATCAGTTTTCTCCTCTCTCTTCTACTTCTTCTTCTTCATCGCAAACTACTTCTCCAATTTCTTCTTCTACTTGTTCATTCTCTTCTTTTCTCCGTTCTTCTAACGAACAGAGACTGTTACAGATGAAACCACAACAGCAACAACAACAGACTCAGCCTTCTAAGCAATCCCAATCCACTACCACAGCTCCACGATCAAAAAAGAGGTAAATTTCTCTTTGATTTTGTTGTTTCTAAAATAACCCATATTAAAAATTGAAACTTTATCTAAAAAAGAAAAATCTTTTATTTATCTTCCTTTTTTTTTTTGGGACCATTTTCAGGAAGAACCAGCTGAAGAAAGTTTGTCAAGTTCCTGCAGAGAGTCTTTCTTCAGATATATGGGCATGGCGGAAATACGGTCAAAAACCTATCAAAGGCTCTCCATATCCAAGGTGGGTTTCAATAAATTATTCGAAAAAGGAGCATAAAATTTAAGCTTTTTCATTTTTTTGGGGTTCTGAATTTGAGCTTTGTGACTACAGGGGATACTATAGGTGTAGCAGCTCAAAAGGGTGTTTGGCCCGGAAACAAGTGGAGCGGAACAGATCCGACCCGGGAATGTTCATAGTCACATACACGGCCGAACACAACCACCCAGCTCCGACTCACCGGAACTCGCTAGCCGGCTCAACCCGTCAGAAGCCATTGACCCCTCAAACTGTCAACGCCGATGACTCCAACAACAACAACATACCCACCACCAAACCCTCATCTCCGGCAACATCTGTTGAGGAAGAGCTGGTTGCACCTCAGAGTACAACCACGGAGAGCAAAGAAGGGAGGGAGAGTTTTTTGCTTGATGATGAGGAAGAAGACGAATTTGGGTTCTCGGATATGGCTGTGAGTGACGATTTCTTTGTGGGTTTGGAAGGATTGGCCGGTCCGGTGACCGGAGAGTGCTATTCGGATCACTTTCCGGGAAGCTTTTCTCTTCCTTGGGTTGCTAATAATGCTGCCACGGCTGCCGGAAGTATCTAAGTCGCCGGGAAAAAAAATTCAGTTGGTGATGTGGGATTTATTCCTTTTGTCAATCACACTTCTCTAGAGAAACATTTAGCAATTGGTGGAATCTTGTTTAACAATGTTTACAGAAAGAGAGAGAGTTTAATTGAGGGGGAAAAAAAAAAAAAAAAAGTAGTAGATTTTAGTCATTTAATTTTTTTTTTTGTTTTGGGGGTTTTATTTATTTTCTTTATTTTTTTATTTTGGGTTTTCGAGTAAGGTTAAACTAGTTGGTAGTGAACAAATTGTAAGAATGATTTGCTGATCCATTTGCTTTTTTACCATTTTTCATGGTTTTGCTTCGATCTGTGATTCCTATTTTGTTACCTGGTTGCATATAGAAATTGATGCGTTTTTGGAGACCAAACAAATATGTGGCTTCTCTTCATTCTCTTCAATGTGAAATGCTATACGGTTCATTTTGTCGTAGTAAAATTATTGAGCCTTTTTTCTTTTTACCTTCACAATTCACATGTTCATGTGAAAATAATAACTCATAGAAGTTGCAGATTTTTTTTTTTTTCCCCCTTAATTTTTGTTTTCATTTTGACCATTTTGATAAAGTCTACTTTTTATTATACGCTTAAAACCCTTCCACCCCAGCCTTCCCCATAACACCCCCCACCACCGGCCCCCCACCACCCCCCAAAAAAAAAAAAGAAAAAGAAAAAAAAAAGGAAAAAAAAAAAACATATATTTTTATTATGGAAATGGAAAAACATGAAAACGACTAGTTAATGTTTAGGTTTTTTCGGTGGTAATAATTTTAATCTGAATAGCTAGTTTATAAGACAAATTTGTTTTGGTCACGGAGACGAAACTCTATCTATACTAGGGAAACCCTAAAAAAGAAAAAAAAAAAATGCATCATATGATCAATTTTATATAGTAAGCATTTTTTAAATTAATTTCAATAACATTTCATTAAAAAGAACACAAACACACGCAAACACACTTTTCTCCTAATCTATGCTATCATTACTTATGGAGCTGAAAAAGAGTATTCAAATATAGTAAGAGAAATTAAAGCATCATTTTTAATAAGGGGAGATTCCATGAACCAACATTTATGACAAACTTTTTAAGAAAAATGATAAAAAAAAAAACAAATATTTTTTGGCTCTTGATTACATCCAATGATATAAATTATGGTCTTAACTAACGATAATTTTCCCACCAAAAAAAAAAAACTATAATTTTCCACACTTTTTTTTTCATATTTTTTATGCATAATTTGGAGTATTAATTTAGCCAAAAAAATAATGTCTGGAATATTTATCAAATATGTTTGTCGATGAAATACTTCCTTTAAGGGGGAGAGGCCGAATTTTATTGGCAAGTATAAATTGGATGGAATGAAAAACATAAGCCATACAAAGCATGCTTCCAATGTTTTTTTTTTTTTTTTTAAATTTTTTATGAAGTAAAATTTCGGGTCATTTATCATCTAAATTACTATAGTTTCAACTATAAAGTACTTGAAATTTTGAAGATAAATTCTTTTTTGATCTTCTTCACCATCACTAACTACCATTGGTCGGAAACGACCAACTATTGATGGTGGTAGAATTGAAAAAGATAAAAATAAAAAATAAAAAAAAGGATGGCTAGAATAAAAAAAAAAAAAGCAAAAGAATATTTTGATCCTGTTAATGATTTAGAGTTAAAATAAAAGATTAATTAATAAAAGCTAATCAAATTTACACCCTTTTAATGATTTTAAATTAAAATAAGATTAATAATTAAAAAGCATCAAAATTTACAGTATAATTATTATTATTTTCATTCCATGCCCAATAATTTACACAAACAGGAGAACCATGAGATACCCACAAGATACAATGGATCTAACTTCTAACTTCTAAGTCACACCCAGGTACTGCTCAAAAAAAAAAAAAAAAAAAAAAAAAAAAGTCACAACCATTTCATAAGGGGATAGGGTTTGAGGAAAAAAATAAAATAAAAAAAGATAAGGTTTGAGCAAATTCCATAAAGATCCATCATCATCTTTTCTTCTGAGAACTCACCAAAACTTTTTTCTTCTCTTCGCTTCTGTCTTCAGTCTAACTTGTTTTCTTATCCAGATATAAGCTACAAATGTGAACTTTTTTAATGTTCGGACAAAAAATAAAATTTTAAATTAAGTGTTTTGATTAAATAAAATAAGCAAATATATATATATATATATATATATATATGACTTGTATATGAATTTTTTTTCTTTTTTTATCTGAAAAAGAGCAAATATGAAGCGTCCATTCGTATTGACTTTGTAAGTGTATGAAAAATGTATTAACCGATTAGAAGCTCTACCGGATAGAGTATGATTGTTTGGTTGAATTTTAAATAAAAGCTCTCTCTGAATTTTACCTAAAGGAACTCAAAATTTAAGCATGTCTCAAAAACCAACAATAAACTCACTCTTTTATTTGGATTTTTTCTTATCCCTATCAAATTAGAGAAGTACAAAAATTTATCCTAAAAATAATTATATCCTTTGGTTTACAATTAAACATGCAATACTCTTTTAAAATTATAATGAAATCTCTGTCCACAGAAGCTCTAGGACAACTCTCTGTCCATTGGTAAACTAATGTCACAAGTATCCTAAATTCACAAATCCTCCCACAAGGTGCTGAAGCCTGGAGAAAGATAATTGATGCGAATAACATGAAATTCAGAGTTCAAATAACCAAATTTGGTCTTCTCTATCCCCCAAACCCACTACAACCAAATTTGGCCTTCTCTATCCCCCCAAACCCACTACCTTTTCCAACATGAAAGGTAAAGAGTCTTTAGGATTCAAAACAAATATATTTTAGTTTTATTTATACAACAAGAATACTTCTAACACAAAAATGGTAAAACACCAATGCAAGTAGCTGACAAAATGACTGCTAAATTCAACAACTCATTTGCAGCATTACTTCTGAAGAGAAGTAGAAAGAATGTAGTTGAGAATTTGTAATTTAGATTATTAATATACAATTCTCTCTTATTCTCAAAAAATATATCTCGTTCACACAAACTTCAGCAACATGTAATCAGATTAGACGTACCTCCTACGGATTTGCATGAATAGAAATTCTGCATTAAAAACTGACTCAACCATGCAAAATGCACGTGAGTCGAGAATCTACAATCACAATCTTGTATGAAGGGCAAGAAATATGCAAACTCAGAATGCAACTGTATGGCCAGAAGATTGGACCAATTTTTGCTTTCTACCAAGTATGAACATTTCATGGAGCAATGTATTTCTATGAATCCCATCTTCGTATTACGACAGCCACTCTATGCAGTTGCAGCAGAAACTTCATATCCTTTTGTAAATTTTTTCAACTTGTCTGTTTCACCAACTGCAGAAAGCCATTCGGTAAGAATTTCCATTGTTATGTAATCAGGACCACAAGCATGCTCAACCATTTGATCCATAAATTTAAATGCTTTATCTAATAAGTTCTTTTCCCGAAGGCCCTTGAACATAGCATTGTATGTGGTCGTATCCGGCTTCACACCCTTAATTCTCATTTCATCCATCAGAGAAAGAGCAAGTTCTACTTCGTTTTTCTTGCAGAGAGAATCTATCAAAATATTGTATATTACAGTGTTTGGAGGAACTTTTGATGAAGAACTCATGTCTTTGAAAATTTTCATGGCTGTGTTAATATTGCCACTTAAGCAAAAGCCATGTATCAGGGCTCCATGAGTGAAAACAGTGGGGACAAGACCCTCACTTATCATTTTCCTCAACAGTTTATAAGCAGTTTTCAAATTCCCAGTTTTGCTTGAGTAGGATATCAAGGTATTGTATGTGACAACATCCGGTTTAACTCCCTCGTCTTCCATTTCCTTAAGCATCCCGTAAGCCTTCTCCAGCTTGTTCTTCTTGCAGAAACCATTAATCAGGGTATTATAAGAAATGGCATCCATACAGAACCCAGCCTCTTTCAACTTTGAAACCACAAGGCTAGCATCATCCAACCTTCCTGCTAGGCAAAGACCAGATATCAAGCAGCAGTAAGCCTTAGCATCGGTGGTGCATCCATCACTTAACATCTGATCAAACAATTGCATTGCCTTGTTAATATTATTGACGTTACAAAAGGCAGAGATTAAGTTTGTGTAGGTGAACACATTGGCTTTCAGACCATCGTTTTGAGCTTCATTAAAGAACTCAACTGCACTACTAACTCTTCCATGCTTACACATACCATCAACCAATGTATTGAGAGTAATTACATTTGGTGGCACTTTTTCCTTCTTCATTTCATCAAAGAGCTCACGGGCCCTCTCAATCTCCCCAACTTTGTTAAACCCATCAATTAAACAATTGTAGGTAACAGTATTGGGTGCACATCCATTTTCCAATCTCATTCGTTTCATCAACTGCAGTCCTTCTTCTTGCCTCCCTACTTTACAGAGTCCATCAATCAAAGTGTTATAAGTGATAACGTCACGTTCTACTGAAAACCTATCATTATCTCCTTCTCCCTTCATTTTTTCAAACACCTCTAATGCCTCGTCAACTCTCCTAGATTTGCATAAATAATTAATAACAATGCCAAAAGTAACAACATCAGGATGAATATCCCTCTCTTTCATTTCTGCCATAAGCAAATTAATCCTTTTAAAATCATGTTTTCTTCCCAAACCTGTCAAAAGAGCATTGCAGGAAGCAGCCTCCACAAGACCACCCGACTTCATCACATTATCTAAAACATCCCAAGCACGATCAGTCTTCCCGTTCCTACACAACCTTGAGATCAACTGCGTAAGCTGTATTTTACCAGGAAACACGCCGTGCTTGCCAAATTTGAACACCAACCCAACAATTTCCTCGTCACTGACGTGCCTCCCTGGTCGCTCTCGCTTCAACAATTTCGCAAACACGACATTACCCGTAACATCATTCGGCGGGAATTCTGCATTTAGTTCGAGCATTTCATCGAGCACATTGTTCGCATCATCAACACACCCATATCTCAACAGCTCGCCAATCAGCAGAGTTCGAACCGGCGTGTTTTTCGATGAAGGGTGGAGTTCGTTATACACTAGAAGCAACTCGTCCACCATTCCAGCCCTGCCAAAACACCGGATGAGAAGGCTGGCGGCATTGATGGTTAGCGCAATGCCGCGCTCTCTTGACGCTTTGTAGAGCTCAAGAAGCTTACTTTGCGAACTGGGTTCTCGGCTAGCAATAACCAGAACCGCCTGGAACGTGGAAGAAAGCGAGTTTTTATCTGGGGTAGGCGAATTCGACTGGAGGTAGTCCAAAAACTTTAGGGCCTTAGAGGAGGAGTCCAAGCGTGAAGCAATACGGAAGAGTCGGGTAGGAGAGGGAGTGGTGGAGTCTGAGAAGAGTAGAAGACGGAGCTTTTCGAAGTTCCAGTCATTTTCTGGGGGTTGGAGGAGTTGAACCACTTGAGCTATGAACTTTTCTTCGTCGCCGTTCTGTTTCTGCAGAGGGTTGATGGGTTCGGTGGATAGGTGGCGGAGGACTAAATAAGAATGGATTTTTGGGATATAGGGTTTAAGGAGTCGGAGAAGAGGTTTTGATTGCTCTGCTTTTGTTGCAAATCTCGCTGCCATTGTGATTTTCAGAGCAAGCAAGTGATTTTTTGTTAATTGTTTCAATCTTCTAGCAGGAGTCGGCGCTGTACCACTTCGAGAGCTCCGTACAGAAACTCATCTAACCATTCAGAAAATAAAAGAAGAGGGTATCCTGGTCTTTCAACATTCTGATGATTATAAAAACCAGCGGTCATGGAGATGGAGCCTGTAATTTTTGTTATTTTTTAATCTATTTTATTTTCTCTATTTCTCTTTTTAGACTTTGTATTTTTATTTTTATGTTATTTTATTTTTTTAGGTTTACATGACTTGTGGTTCAATGTCATTAAAAGTAGTAGTGTACTTTGTATGCTAGACCAATCCTGTGCATAGTTTGCATTTTGGCTTCCAAAGAAAATCCATTTTTCTAGCTTCTAAATATGAGTTATTTTATTTTATTTTTAAATTTTTTTTAAGAACAATCCTGTAATAAAACCAATGTGGAAATACATTTGCTAGTAGTAACAGTGGGATATGGAAAGGGTACATCTTGCAACACCAGAGAGCAAAATTAACAACTAGGCAAACAATAAGCAAAAGAGCAAGTTAAAAAATCAAGATAGATAAGTTGTAGGATTATGGGCAAACAAGTAAACCATGAGCACAAAGAGCATGTCAAAAAAATCATCCTACATATCAATGTTGTAGCCTTGTAGGATTATTGCTAAACCATAGGCAAGAGTAATTTTTAAAATATGAATAATTTCCATGATATTTTTTTAAAAATTTTTATTTCTCAATAATAAGTCTGTAGGAAATTAAGATACTAAAAACAATTGTTAATTTTTTCATAATTTTTGTCAAAATTTTCAATATTTTCATGAAATTTTCTATTTATATATTTTTATGTTACTTACTTGATCAAAATTTTCGTAATATATATTGATATTTTCTAAATTTCAAAAGAAAATATTATAACATTGTAATATATGGAAATATCAATAAAAATATTAGAAAATATGGAATATCTAAAAATCTCATAAAAAATTATGAAAATTTATAAAAAACAATAGAATTTGTTATTAAAATTTCAAAATATTCTTATTTGATCAATACTTTAACTATTCAACTATACAAAATGAAAAATATTAATCAATATTACTATTACACCACTATAACACTCAGTGTCACGTGTATATTTAGCTTCTTTTGAGCTCAATTTGAATCTTTATATATATTTAATAATATTTTCAAAATTTAATGAATGTTATGCGCAGAAAAAAATGGTTTTCTATCTGAAAAGTATTGATATGACTGAAGCCCCTGTTAATCCTATGGCATGTGCTCTATATTTTTGTTCTAAAAGATTTTATCAGCTAGAAAAATTCCAAATAGTTTACTGACAAGTTAAACTACCCCTTGGCTTTCTTGTGATTTGCATTTGCTCCCTTGCTCAGCGCCTCCAGAATTATACCTTGGTAAGCCAGGGAAAATTTGGCTATTGTACAAAGAAATCGGTATAATGTTTTTCTTTTCAATTGAATATCTTCAAAATAAAAGATCATGAAAATATTTCTATCCTTGAAACTGTTTTGTAGATATCATCATGCAAGATTCAAGAAGGAAATCTTTTTTGGTCTTTTGTTCAACTAGAAAAGGAGCACGGGAAGCAGCAAAGCGGCTCTCTCATGTTGCAATGACCTTTTGTCATTAAAATATCCATTCATCAAAGACAGAGAACAGTAGGAAAAACTAAGGGAAGCCTCACTATCATGCAGTGACAAACAAATGCAATTTATAGAGGAAAGTATTTTGCTTTCTAGAGCTGAATCTTATATATGGGAATATGGTATCTAGTCGATCCTTCATTTTTGATTTTGTACTTTAATAAAATAAATTCAATGTCAGCCGCTAGCCATTGTCATCACGATGGTAGACTTTGTTTCAGTGCACAAGTATTGTGCCTTACAACCGTTAAATTATTTTATGGTATCAGAGCATTTTCTACTCTAGTAAGAGATCCTTTTTCATGCTCATCCTCTCAAATGGCCAATGAAAGCAATTCAGGAACTTCACCCTCCTCTGTCGTTTTCAGCAATGCCTCAGTCAAGTCCGTAAACTACTGATTACCACATCAATGTTGCTTCTCAGACTACAATGCTTGGAAACTTCAGTTTAACACTGTTCTTGTTGGTTGTGACCTTTTAGGATATGTTGATGGATCTCTGCCATGCCCATCCACTTCTGATGGAAAAATCAGTTCTGAATGCTGATTTCGGATTCGCCAAGATCAACTCATTCTCAATTGCTATTGTAGCCTCAGTATCACCATCACTTGTCTCCTTCATGGGCGACCGTAAAACATCCAAGTCTGCTTGGGACAAGTACAAAACGATGTATGGAACATCTTCAAGGGGTCGTCTCATTGAGTATTAGAGACTATCTTTCCCGAATCTCCAAAGGCACGAAAAGCATCATAGACTATCTGCAATTGATTCAAAGTGGTGCAGATGAGATTGCTATGCTTGATTCACCTTTCCATCATGAAGAACTGAAACCAATATTTCTAAGTGGTGTTGGTGATGATTTCAAAGAAATCTCTGCCGCTGCTGGGGCTCGAAAACTTCTCAACTATGAGGCCTTTCTCAAATGGGATATAAACAACATTGAGAATCCTGTCATTACTGCTAACGCTGCTATTCGCTCAGGATATGGTGGAAAAAATAACAACTACAATCGTCAAGGACGCACCAACAATAGTGGAAATCAATTTAAACCGGGTCCTGAATCCAATTATCATAGCAGTACCCGTCACCCCCAACTCCAAGCCTTACAAAGGCTTTTGTCAACTATGTGACCAATGACCACTTCACAAAGTATATAGGGTTATATCCCATTAAACGAAAATAAAAAAAATCTATACAAATTTTTATAAATTTTTAAAATATGGTTGAAAATATTTTTCTCAGTCTATTAAAACTCTATATACTGATAATGATGGAGAATATTTAGCTCTAAAAATTTTCTCACCTCACACACCCGAGCATAATAGCTACTTAGAACGTTGTCACCGCCACTTAGTTGAAACGGGTTACGCCTCCTTACCTCTCCATTTTTTGTCTCATGGATTTGTCACAGCTACTTATCTCATTAATAGAATGTCCACAGTTGGTCTGTCTATGTGCTCACCTTGTCAAAAATTATTTGGTTATGTTCCTAATTATCAAAAATTGCCAACTTTTGGTAGTTTATGTTATTCATGGCTCCGTCCATATAACAAGCATAAATTAGAACATGGTTCTAAACCTTGTATTTTTGTTGGACATTCAACCACTTTATTTTTCTTGGATATTCAACTACTCAAAGTGCTTATAAATGTTTTGAATCTTCCAGAAATCGAATTTTTTTCGCAGGACACATTGACTTTGTTGAGCACATTTTTCCTTATTCCTCCATGTCGTGTCAATGCATTTACCACGTCCTACTTCAGACACTTTCATCTCTTTGGTCCCAATACATTCCTCTGCCACTCAAAATCCCATATCTGTTCCACAGTCCCCATCCAATCTTTCCTTATCTAATGATTCCAATCACCTATCTTTATCTCTTCCCAATTCTAATTCCATTAATCCTCTATTTTCGTCCACCTCATCTACCAATCAATCTGCTAATTATTCTCTTTCCAATCCCAATTCAAATAATCCTTTAATTATCCTAAATCCTATTCTAATCAATCTCTTAATTCCTCTCCACTAACTGAGTTCCACTAACCGACGACCATATCTCTCATTCTTCCCAAACTATTCCTCATCAAATACCTGTTGTTGGTTTGTTTATTGATCTTTTTCAATAAAATCCTTAGTCACACATTCTCCGTAATATTTTAGTTGATCCATTGGATTGAAAGATTTATTCTCTCTATATATCCAATTGACTTATTTTATGTTTTATTATTATTATTATTGCTATTATTATTTATTAATTATTTTTGTGTATATATATATATAAATCGGGCATGAGTCACTATAGATAATACATAATTTACATATTGAGTGATTAGGATTTTGAAATATCTATAATCCCTGTTTGGTGAAAATCTGAGAGAGAAATATTAGAGAGCAGTGTGTCCATTAAGCATGCTTATATTATTCTTATATTTTGTTTTGCAGGTAGATCTGATAAATCAATTGCTGCGTTTAAAATGTTAATAATTTAATTAAATACAATTTTTGTAATTATATGTATGAAGATCTTGAAATTAGAGTGTTATAGTTTATATATAATTAATTGTTCATGTTTGATAGCACTAACAATTGGTATCGGAGCTTAGATTTCACATTTTTTAAATTGTATTTTATATTTTATGATTTGTGCATTATGATGCAATTTGTCAAAGCTATCTATATCTGCATCTGTGATCTACTGCAAATTTATATGAATCTCAAATATGATTTGGTTTTGTTCTATCATGCCGTGTTATGTCAGGTTAAAATTGTTCTATGCGAAAACTGTGAAATTTTTTGTATCGCTTGTGTTCTTTTGGGTTCCAATGTATAGTTTATTGCAAAAATTTTGGAATCAAATAATAATTTCTATACAAATTGAGATCTGGGCATCATGAACAATTATTTTTCATCTTAAATGGAATTTTTTAGTACTTCCAAATTGGGTATGAAAACCCTTTGAAATCTGGTAAAAAAAATATATATATATATATATATATAAAATAAAAGAAACCCGTGGCCAAATGTGTATTTTGCATAAAATAAAATAAAAAATAGGAAAATTTGTTTGGCACGAATTCATGACCTAGGTTATCTTAGAAATGGTTTTTGGGGTTGAATGGAGTTCCTTTTGGTTTGAAAACATGTGAAAATCTGACAAAAATATTGAAATCCATGGCAAAATAAACTTTGGGTTGGGCATCGATTTTGGTTTAAAAAAAAAAATTAAAATTGATTTGTGGAAACGGTTGCCCAAAAAAAGACAATTTAAACGCTGCTGGAATCAAAGAATTTGGTGGCCAGAATAATGAGCTTGGCTGGTCCGCAACCCGTTTGTAGTGAAACCGGATCAACCGGTGACGGATTGGAAGAAGAAGACAGGAAAAACTACCTGTCATTTGATGCAGTCTGCTGATGTCAACTAATCGGATTAAAAAAATAAAAAAACTTATTTGATTTTCTTATATATGATTTTATTTGTTTATTTATTTTTATTTTATGGAAATTTATCGCCATTTCAAATTTTAATTAAAAAAATTATTTATTTATTCAATTCATTTTGAAATTTTATGTTATTTATTTATTTAGTTAGTTATTGTTATTTTATATGAAATAATCTCCATTATCAAGTTTATTTAATTAAAATATTCAAAATTTAAATTAAATATTATTGATTTAATTATCCTTTGAAAAGTTTTATGCTATATTTGATATAATAATGAAGACTGATTAAGTATTTGTCTGTTTAAAATTTGATATCTCCAAACTATAAATTGTCAGAAGTTCTGTACCATTGGTATAATAGTGTAGAATTTTAAATACTGTCATGAAGCTAAATTTGTCCATTAAAATTGCCAATGTAATCAAAATTGAAATAATAAATGTATTTTTATGTACTTATTTATATTAAGGTTTAATTTTGTTTAATTTATTGATGTAAACTTGTAGTTGATATATTAGTTAATAGAATACTAAATATATATATATATATATATATGTCATAAAACTTAATTTCCCTATTTCATTAAATGTAACTTGTATTCTCTTCCACTCACAACAGCAACAGAAACAACGAGAGACTCAGCCTTCTAAGCAATCCCAATCCACTACCACAGCTCCACGATCAAAAAAGAGGTAAATTTCTCTTTGACTTTTCTTTTTTCTTTTTTGGGGACCATTTTCAGGAAGAACCAGCTTAAGAAAGTTTGGCAAGTTCCTGCAGAGAGTCTTTCTTCAGATACATGGACATGGCAGAAATACGGTCAAAAACCCATCAAAGGCTCTCAATATCCAAGGTGGGTTTCGAGAAATTATTCGAAAAAAAGCAAAAAATTTAAGCTTTTATATTCTTTTTGGGTTCTTAATTTGAGCTTTGTGACTACAGGGGATACTATAGGTGTAGCAGCTCAAAAGGGTGTTTGGCCCGGAAACAAGTGGAGTGGAACGGATCCGACCCGGGAATCTTCATAGTCACATACACGGCCGAAAACAACCACCCAGCTCCGACTGATCGGAACTCGCTCGCCGGCTCAACCCGTCAGAAGCCATTGAACCCTCAAACTGTCAACGGCGATGACTCCAACAACAACAACAACATGCCCACCACCAAACCCTCATCTCGGGCAACATCTATTGAGGAAGAGCTGGTTGTACCTCAGAGTATAACCACGGAGAGCAAAGAAGGGAGGGAGAATTTTTTGCTTGATGATGAGGAAGAAGACGAATTTGGGTTCTCGGATATGACTGTGAGTGACGATTTCTCTGTGGGTTTGGAAGGATTGGCCAGTCCGGTGACCGGATCGTGCTATTCGGATCACTTTCCGGGAAGCTTTTCTCTTCCTTGGGTCGCTAGAGAGAAATTTAGCGATTGGTGGAATCTTGGTTTAACAATGTTTAGAGAGAGAGAGAGAGAGAGAGTTTAGTTGAGGGTAAAAAAGAGTACTAGATTTTAGTCATTTAATTTTATTTTTTTTTGGGGGGTTTTATTTATTTTTATCTTTATTTTTTATTTTGGGTTTTGGAGTACAGTTAAACTAGTTGGTAGTGAACAAATTGTAAGAATGATTTGCTGATCCATTTACATATTTACCGTTTTCATGGTTTTACTTCGATCTGTGATTCCGATTTTGTTACCTGGTTGCATATAGAAATTGATGGGTTTTTTGGAGACAAAACAAAATATGTGGCTTCTCTGCATTCTCTTCAATGTTAATATGTGGCATGGTTCATTTTGTCGTAGTAAAATTATTGAGCTTTTTTTCTTTTTTGACCGTCACAATTCACATGTTCATGTGAAAATAACATCTCTCACAAAGTTGCAGACTTGCTTTTTTTTTTTTTTTAACCATTTTAATAAAGTCTACGTATACGCTTGTAAAAATTTAATCTGAATAGCTAGTTTACAAGAAAAATTTGTTGTGGTCATGGGGATGAAACTCTACCTCTATAGCAAGCGCTTTTTAGTTTAATTTCAATAAAATTTCATTAAAAGGAGCACACACACGCATACACACTTTTCTCTTACTCCATGCTATCATTACTTATGGAGCGAAAAAAGAGTATTCAAATATAGTAAGAGAAATTAAAGCAGCATTTTTAATACGGGGAGATTCCATGAACCAAAATTTATGACAAACTTTTTAAGAAAAATGATCAAAAAAAAAAAAAAACCAAATATTTTTTGGCTCTTGAATACATCCAATGATATAAATTATGGTCTTAACTAACTTTAATTTTCCCACCAAGGAAAAAAAAAAAAAAGTAACTATGATTTTCCACACTTTTTTTTAATATTTTTTATGCACAATTTGGAGTATATATTTAGACAAAAAGATAATGTCTAAAATATTTATCAAATATGTTTGTCCACGAAATACTTCCTTAAGGTGGAGGGGGCTGAATTTTATTGCAATTATAAATTGGATGGAATGAAAAACATAAGCCATACAAAGCATGTTTCCAATGTTTGTTTTTTTTCTTTTTTATTTTTTAAGTAAAATTTCGGTACATTTATAATCTAAATTATTATAGTTTCAATGTTAAAAGTATTTGAATTTTGAAGATAAATTCTTTTTTGATCTTTTTCACCATCACTAACGACCATTGGTCGCAACGACCAACTACTGATGGTGGTAGAATTAAAAAGGATAGAAAAATAAGACTGGCTAGAATTAAAAAAAAAAAAGAAAAAAAAAAAGAGAAAGAATATTTTGACCCTTTTAATGATTTAGAGTTAAAATAAAAGATTACGTAATAAAAGCTAATCAAATTTACACCCTTTTAATGATTTTAAGTTAAAATAAGATTAATAATTAAAAAGAATCAAAATTTACAGTATAATTATTAGTGTTTTCAAGTGTTAGATGATGCTGTCATGTCATAAATAGGAAAGGTCTTCAATTTGAGGCCCGAGCCCATAATGGTCAACAGAAAACCACATAAAAACGTGATCCCAATTCCATGCCCAATAATTTACACAAACAGGAGTACTATGCGATAGGCACAAGATACAATGGATCTAACTTCAAAATCACACCATGTATTGCTCTGAAAAATAAAATAGAAATAAAAATAAAAGTCACAAACATCTCATAGGGGATAGGGTTTGAGCCCCCCCCAAAAAAAAAAAAAAAGGGGGATAAGGTTCGAGCAAATTCCATAAAAATCCATCATCTTTTCTTCTGAGAACTCCCCAAAACATTTTCTTGTCCACGTTTCTCCAGTCTTACATGTTTTCTCATTCAGATATAAGCTACAAATATGAACTTTTTTAATGTTCGGACAACAAATAAAATTTTAAATTAAGTGTTTTGATTAAATAAAACTAACAATACATATATATATATATATATATTTGACTTTGTATATCGATTTTGTTCTTTTTCCCTGAAAAGAGCAAATATTAAGTGTCCATTTGGATCGATTTTGTAAGTGTATGAAAAATGTATTTAACTGATTCGAAGCTCTACCGGATAGAGTATGATTGTTTGGTTAAATTTTAAATAAAAGCTCTCTCTGAATTTTTCCTAAAGGAACTCAAAATTTAAGCAGGTCTCAAAAACCAACAATAAACTCACTCTTTTATTTGAATTTTTTCTTATCCTTATAAAATTAAAGAAATACAGAAATTTACCCTAAAAACAATTATATTCTTCGGTTTACAATTAAACTTGCAATACTCTTTTGAAATTATGATGAAATGTCTGTCCACAATAGCTCTAGGACAACTCGCTGTCCATTGGTAAACTAATTTGATGAGTATCCTAAATTCACAAATCCTCCACAAGGTGCTGAAGCCTGGAGAAAGATAATCGATGAGAATGACATGAAATTCAGAGTTAAAATAACCAAATTTGGTCTTCCCTATCCCCTAAACCCACTACAACCAAATTTGGTCTTCTCTATCCCCCAAACCCACTACCTTTTCCAACAAGAAAGGTAAAGAGTCTTTAGGATTCAAAACAAATATATTCTAGTTTTATTTATACAACAAGAATACTTCTAACACAAAAATGGTAAAACACCAAAGCAAGCAGCTGAAAAAACGACTGCTAAATTCATCAACTCATTTGCAGCATTACTTCAGAAGAGAAGTAAAAAAGAATGTAGTTGAAAGTTTGTAATTTAGGTTGTTGATATACAGTTCTCTCCTATTCTCAAAAAATTTATCTTGTTCACACAAAATTTAGAACCATGTAATCAGATTAGACGTACCTCCTACATCCCACTATGGATTTGCATGAATAGAAAGTCAGCATCAAAAACTGTCTCAACCATGCAAATGCATGTAAGTCGAGGATCTGCAATCACAATCTTGTATGAAGGGCAAGAAATATGCAAACTCAGAATGCAACTGTATGGCTAGAAGATGGGACCAATTTTTGCTTTCTACCAAGTATGAACATCTCATGGAGCAATGTATTTCTATGAACCCCATCTTCGTATTACTACAGCCACTCTAATGCAGTTGCAGCAGAAACTTCAAATGCTTTTGTAAATTTTTTCAACTTGTCTGTTTCACCAACCGCAGAAAGCCATTCAGTAAGAATTTCAATTGTTATGTAATCAGGACCACAAGCATGCTCAACCATTTGATCCATAAACTTAAATGCTTTATCTAATAAATTCTTTTCCCGAAGGCCTTTGAACATAGCATTGTATGTGGTGGTATCCAGCTTCACACCCTTAACTCTCATTTCATCCATCAGAGAAACTGCAAGTTCTACTTCGCTCTTCTTGCAGAGAGAATCTATCAACATAGTGTATATTACAGTGTTTGGAGGAACCTTTGATGAAGAACTCATGTCTCTGAAAATTTTCATGGCTGTGTTAATATTGCCACTTAAGCAAAAGCCATGTATCAGGGCTCCATGAGTGACAACAGTGGGGACAAGACCATCACTTATCATTTTCCTCAACAATTTATAAGCAGTTTCCAAATTCCCAGTTTTGCTTGAGTGGGATATCAAGGTATTGTATGTGACAACATCTGGTTTAATTCCCTCATCTTCCATTTCCTTAAGCATCGCATAAGCTTTCTCCAGCTTGTTCTTCTTGCAAAAACCATTAATCAGGGTATTATAAGAAATGGCATCTATACAGAACCCAGCCTCTTTCAACTTTGAAACCACAAGGCTAGCATCATCCAACCTTCCTGCTAGGCAAAGACCAGATATCAAGCAGCAGTAAGCCTTAGCATCGGTGGTGCATCCATCACTTAACATCTGATCAAACAATTGCATTGCCTTGTTAATATTATTGACGTTACAAAAGGCAGAGATTAAGTTTTTGTAGGTGAACGCGTCGGCTTTCAGACCATCCTTTTGCGCTTCATTAAAGAACTCAACTGCACTACTAACGCTTCCATGCTTGCACATACCATCAACCAATGTACCGAGAGTAATTACACCTGGTGGCACTTTTTCCTTCTTCATTTCATCAAAAAGCTCACGAGCCCTCTCAATCTCCCCAACTTTGTTAAACCCATCAATTAAACAATTGTAGGTAACAGCATTGGGTGCACATCCATTTTCCGATCTCATCCGTTTCATCAACTGCAGTCCTTCTTCTTGCCTCCCCACTTTACAGAGTCCATCAATCAAAGTGTTATAAATGATAACGTTACGTTCAACTGAAAACTTATCATTATCTCCTCCTCCCTTCATTTTTTCAAACACCTCTAATGCCTCGTCAACTCTCCTAGATTTGCATAAATAATTAATAACAATGCCGAAAGTAACAACATCAGGCTGAATATCCCTTTCTTTCATTTCTTCCATAAGTAAATTCATTCTTTTAAAATCATGTTTTCTTCCCAAACCTGTCAAAAGAGCATTGCAGGAATCAGCCACCACAAGACCGCCCGACTTCATCACATTATCTAAAACATCCCAAGCACGATCAGTCTTCCCGTTCCTACACAACTTTAAGATCAACCGCGTAAGCTCTATTTTACCAGGAAACACGCCGTGCTTGCCAAATTTGAACACCAACCCAACAATTTCCTCATCACTGACGTGCCTCCCTGGTCGCTCTCGCTTCAACAATTTCGCGAACACGACATTACCCGTAGCATCATTCGGCGGGAATTCTGCATTTGGTTCGAGCATTTCATCGAGCACCTGGATCGCATCATCGACACGCCCATATCTCAACAGCTCACCAATCAGCAGAGTTCGAACAGGCGTGTTTTTAGAAGAAGGGTCGAGTTCGTAATACACTAGAAGCGACTCGTCCACCATTCCAGCCCTGCCAAAACACCGGATGAGAAGACTGGCGGCATTGATGGTTAGCGCAATGCCGCGCTCTCTTGACGCCTTGTAGAGCTCAAGAAGCTTACTTTGCGAAGTGGGTTCTCGGCTAGCAACATACAGAACCGCCTGGAACGTTAAAGAGAGCGAGATTTTATCTGGGGTTGGCGAATTCGATTGTAGGTAGTCCAAAAACTGGAGGGCTTTAGACGAGGAGTCCAAGCGAGAAGCGATACGGAAGAGTCGGGTAGGAGAGGGAGTGGCGGAGTTGGAGAAGAGTAGTTGAACCACTTGAGCTATGAATTTTTCTTCGTCGTCGTTGTTCAGTTTCTGCAGAGGGTTGTTGGGTTCGGTGGATAGGTGGCGGAGGAGTAAATGAGAATGGGTTTTTGGGATATTGGGTTTAAGGAATCGGAGAAGAGGTTTTGATTGCTCTGCTTTTGCTGCAAATCTCGCTGCCATTGTTATTTTCAGAGCAAGAAATTGATTTTTTTGTTAATTGTTTCAACGTTCTAAGCAGGAATCATTCAGCAAATAAAAGAAAGTGATTTTTTGTTATACCATTTCGAGAGCTCTGTACAGAAACTCATCTAATCATTCCGCAAATAAAAGAAGAGGGTATACTGGTCTCTCAACATTCTGATGATCATAAAAACCAGCGGTCATGGTGATGGAGCTCATTATTATTGTTTTTTTTTTTTTTTTTTTTTTTTTTAATTTTTCTGAGGTTTCTTTCAACTTGTGGCTCAATTGCATTAAAATTAGCAGTATGGTTAGTATGCTAGAGCAACCGTGTGCATAGTTTGTATTTTGGCATCCAAACAAAATCCATTTTTCTGGCTTCTAAATATGAGTTATTTTGTTCATTTATTTATTTATTTTTTTTTCTTTAAGAACAAACCTGTAATAAAACCCGATGCATATGGAAAGGGTACATCATGCAGCACCAGAGTGCAAAATTAACAACTAGGCAAACAATAAGCAAAAGAGCAAGTTAAACAAGCAAGATAGCAAAGTTGTAGGGATTATGGGCAAACAAGCAAACCATGAGCACAAAGAGCATGTCAAAAAAATCGTCCTACGTACCAATGTTGTAGGATTATTGCTAAACCATAGGCAAGAGTAATGTTTAAAATATGAATAATTTGCGTGATATGTTTTTTAAAATTTTTATTTTTTCAATAAGTCTGTAAGATATTGAGATACATAAAAAAAATTGTTAAAATTTCCATAATTTTTATCAAAATTTTCAATATTTTGGTGAAATTTTCTATCTATATATTTTTATGTGAATTATTTGGTCAAAATTTTCATGATATATATTGATATTTTCTAAATTTTAAAAGAAAATTTTGTAACATTGTAAAATATGAAAAGATTGATGAAAATATTAGAAATTATCCAATATTTAAAAATCTCATAAAAAAATTATAAAAAAAATAAAATTTGTTATTAAAATTGTAAAATATTCTTATTTAATCAATACTTTAACAATTCAACTATAAAAATTGAAAAATCTTAATCAATATTACTCTAATACCACTGGAACACTCACCGTCACATGTATATTTAGCTTCTTTTGAGCTCAATTTGAAATTTTTTTTTTTTGTATTTAATAATATTTTCAAAATTTAATAAAAATTAACATTTAATGAATATTATGCCCCAGCCAAAAATGATTTTCTGCTTCAAAAGCAAATATTATATACGACTGAAGCCCTGGTTAATCCTATGGCATGTGCTATATATTTTCGTTTTAAAAGATTTTATCAGCTACAAAAGATAGACATTCCAAATAGTTTACTGACAAGCTAAACCACCCCTTGTCTTTCTTGTGATTTGCACTTGTTCCCCTTGCTCAGCGCCTCCAGAATTATATCTTTGGTAAGCCAGGGAAATTTTGGCTATTGTACAAAGAGATTTCTATAATATTTTTCTTTTCAATTTAATATCTTCAAAATAAAAGATCATGAAAATATTTCTATCCGTGAAACTGTTTTGTAGATATCATCATGCAAGATTCAAGAAGGAAATCTTTTTTGGTGTTTTATTCAACTAGAAAAGGAGCACGGGAAGCAGCAAAGCGGCTCTCTCATGTTGCAATGACCTTCTGTCATTGAAATATCCATTCATCAAAGAGAGAAAACAGCAGTAAAGACTAACGGAAGCCTCACTATCATGCAGTGACAAATAAATGCAATTTATAGAGGAAAGTATTTTGCTTTCTAGAGCTGAATCTTATATATGGGAATATGGTATCTAATCGATCCTTCAATTTTTATTTTGTACTTAATAAAATAAATTCAAACAATGGTAGACTTTGTTTCAAAGATCGCATGCAATCTCGTTTAAAGTCTTTTTTCTTAAGGGTGATATGCAAATTCTGTTCACAGCAAAATTGAATTCATTTTTATTTTATTCTATTTCATGATTCCTTGTTCATTTATATGAGATTCTCTTGAATGGAACTAAAAAAGTGGAATCCCGGTGTATGTATGTATATATAATTGTTAAATTCCATTAGCGCTGGACTTATGAATTTATTTTTGTGAAAAATTACCTATTTATAAATTAGTTTTGTTTCTCTGTCTATTTCCTTTAGATTGCTCTCACGTGTGACGGAGCACTTAATGATAAGGAAAAATCTTGTATAATATCCTAATTACATATTGTATATTCTTTTTACGTTTTATGTTCATAATTATACCATGCATGTAAAAGTGTGAACTGTATTACTTTTACCTTGTGAAACTTTTTAACTAGTGTATATATTCTTTATGAAATCAGTGCACAAGTAGTGTGCCTTACAACCGTTAAATTATATTCTAAACGAAAAGCATCACAGACTACATGCATTTGATTCAAAGTCGTGCAGATGAGATTGCTATGCTCGATTCACCTCTTCATCATGAAGAACTGACACTAATAATTCTAAAATAATTCAACATCTAATTTCTTCCAATATTGTTTCTTCAAATTCCGTTCAAAATTCTGCTTCCATTTCATGTGTCTTCTCTCACCAGTTCCTCTCTTCTCGAATTAATTTTTTGTGATGTTTGGAGTGCACCCATCTAATCAATTGATGGATGTTATTTTTGTTGACCACTTCACAAAGTACATATGGTTATATCCCATCAAACGAAAATCAAAAGTCTATACAATTTTTATAAATTTTAAAACCCAGTTCTAAACCTTGTATTTTTCTTGGATATTCAACCACTCAAAGTGGGTATACGTGTTTTGAATCTTCCAGAAATCGAATTTTTGTGTCAGAACATGTTGACTTTGTTGAGCACATTTTTTCTTATTCCTCCATGTCGTGTCAATGCATTTACCACTTCCCACTTCTGACACTTTCATCTATTTGGTCCCACTACATTCCTCTGCCACTCAAAAACCCATATCTGTTCCACTATCCTCATCCAATCTTTCCTTATCTAATTATTCCAATCACCTATTTTTATCTCTTCCCAATTCTAATTCGATTAATCCTTTATTTTCGTTCACCTCATCCACCAATCAATCTCCTAATTATTCTCTTTCCAATCCCAATTCAACTAATACTTTAATTCCGCCTAACTCCTGTTCTAATCAATCTCTTAATTCCTCTCCACTGAGGACCATATCTCCATTCTTCCCAAACTACTCCTCATCAAATATCTTCTTCCCATATATCACCCGATACTAATCCTTCCAATACAGATCCACACGTTTCTCATTCTCTCTCCATGCGTGAGTTGGCCTCTTTGTCCAAGCCATCCTTACACGTTGATGATGCTCCCCCAAAGATCTCTAACCCTGAAAACTCTCACCCTATGGTCACTCGGGGCTAAAGATATTATTGTCAAACCCAATCCAAAATATTCCCTTACCGCCTTGTTTCGTAATGGCGCCTAGGAATTAATCTCCCTCCTCATCCATCATATAATCTTGTTGGTTGTAAATTGGTATTTCATATCAAACCAAATCCCAATGGTTCCATTCAGAGATATAAAGCACGACTCGTAGCTAAAGACTTTCATCAACAGCCTAACCTGGCATTGATTATCAGGAAACATTTAGCCCTGTCATCAAACCAACCACCATTTGACTTATTTAAGTGTTGCTCTGGCACGTGGTTGGTCTCTTAGACAATTGGACGTTAACGACACATTTTCTTCAAGGTACTCTTTTTGAAGATGTCTATATGTCTCAGCTGCTTGATTTCCATGATCCTCACTTTCCTCATTATATTTACAAATTAAAAAAAGCTCTGTGTGGCTTGAAGCAAGCACCGCATGCCTAGTATAATGAACTTCGATGTATTTTGAGTTTTCAGAAGTAGTGGTTGATTACAGTTTTCATAAGATAAAAATTTGTCACTACTGTTTCTATGATGACTAAACTTGATTGCTAAGTAAACATGAAAGATAACCAAATTATTAGAAGAAACAGTCAGTAGCTAGCTCCACATTAGAGCATGTTCTGTTTTTGTTCGGGGAGATTTTCTTGGGGTCTCAAATGTTACAGTATTGAGGCTGAGGTGGTTTATGTCTTCTGCAGCGCAACAATTTTCCTGTCAAACCTTCCACAAGGAAAGCCGATTGTTAAGGCTGATCTTGTTTTCGAAGAATAAAGTTAAGCCCCTTTCATGATATGTCTAGATTTTTTTGTGACTTTATAATGCATTTATTTTAAAATTTTGAATTATTATATATTTACTTCATGGTTTTGTTCATGTGGTTAGTATTGATGTAACAGCCCAGACCACCTGCATGAGATATTGTCCGTTTTGGGTCCAGCCCGTACGGTTTTGTTCTTTTGTTCTATGACCCTGTTACACTGTGGGTCTACAAAACGCATTTAAAGGGAAAGGTATCCACACCCACTTATATGGCATGCTTCGTTCCCCTTTTCAACCGATGTGGGATCTTACAATCCTCCCCCCTTGGGGCCCAACGTCCTCGCTGGCACACCGATCCGGGTACTGGCTCTGATACCACTGTAACAGCCTAGCCTAGTCAAGATATTGTCCGCTTTGGGTTCACCATTTTTCGGGTCCCGACAGGCATGCTCTCACTCAAACCCTTCTCAGAAGATCAAGGTCGGTCAGCGATGCAACCCACATGGGGATCCCGCCATTCAGCTTCCTTGCGCCTTACGGGTTTATTGGCCCCTTGTCCTCTTTGGCCCAGGGTTCACTCCCTCTCTCCCTCCTAGCCTCAAAGTTTTGTCAAAATGCGTTTTGAAGGAAGAGGTATCCCTCTCCAACCGATATGAGATGTTACAATCCTCCTCCCTTGGGGCCCAGCGTCTTCGTTGGCACATTGATCTGGGTATTGGCTCTGATACCACTGTAACGGTCCAATCCACCCGCATTAAGATATTGTCATCTTTGGCCCAGGGTTCACTCCCTCTCTCCCCTAGCCTCAAGGTTTTTTCAAAATGCATCTTGAAGGAAAAGGCATCCACAGCCTTATAAAAACCTTTTCGTATCCCTCTCCAACCGATGTGGGATGTTACAATTAAGCTCCCACCAAAATGTGACATGGTTACAGGACGATGTGATCCCAATGTGGAGTCCAAATTGAGATCCATTTGATGTGATATAAATATATGTATATATATATATATATATATTTTTTTTTTACGTTTGGGAACTACGCTGGAATTTTTTTTTTTTTTTTCAAACAACTCTGGAGTTTCAGATATCATGGCTAAGAAGATTATTCCCCTGGTATCAAAAATATTTTTTTTTTCCCTCTTTATAAATGTATTAAAAGGAAAAAAAAAAAAAAAAGCATGTTGACTATCATATTTCAAAATTTGACTAAAGAAAGGGACTATGCCAAAGATAACTGACACAAGAAAATAAATATACACAATTTAAAAAGAAAAAACTGTAGGTATATATGACAAAATTTATAACTAGACGGGGATTGCAAGTATTTGATTACTTTCTAAGGTAAACTTTACGATAAGGAATTGGGTAAAATACTATCCGAATAAATTAACATAATTTATTAATATAAGAAACAAAAAAAAAAAATTTATTCATTTATTATGGATGCAAATAAAATATAAAAAATATAATACGTCAAACAATTTTTAAATATGAATCCAATTGTTCATAAATGAAAGATAAAAAGGATGTCAAATGGAGAAAATATCCCCAACCACATATCTGACTTTCTCCAAATGTCCAAACATAAAATATCAGCTAAAAGGGAAAAAAAGAAAACATCGAAGAGAAAGCATGGTACATCATGGCACAGTGTTTGTGGGGCACTACTATAATTTCCGTTTGTCGCAGATCTTATAAATATTGGTCTATTCATGCACTTTGTCCTAAGAAAAATATATAATACCAAAAATGCAAATCCTATTAGATATGGTAGAAAAGATTGAGGATAATTCATTGTACTGCTTTATGCTAACGGTGCTTTAATTGGATGAAAGAAATCAATAATGAAAACAAAATAATTAAATAAAAAAAGGTACTGGAATTAGGTAAAAGTAACACATGCAATGAATGCTAAAGGTTGAAACTGGGAAAAGTATGAATAAATAATTGAATCAACGGTGTGTGAGACAGGAAAAAATAAAATAAAATATATATATATATATATATAAAAGGTTCTAATATTTATGTATATCCTTAATAAGGTTCTATTCTTTAATATGGATTCCTAGTCATTTAGATGTACATTATTTAACAAATAAATAGATAAAAAATTTATGCACACATATTCTTTAAAAGATAAGGTTTAAAATATTTCAGGTGCTTTTTATACCAAAATCTTATTTAACAGTATTCATTATTTATAATTAGAGGAGAATGCTATTTTGTGATTTAATACTTTTTTATAATTAAAGTGTGTAAAATATCATCAATCTGTTTTTTCAACTATAATGTTTTTTAAGTATTAAACATAATAAAACTGGTTATTTTAGTAAGATACGAAAATTTTATTTAGTCAAAATTTTTATAAAATTCTCTATTTTATTTTTTGCATTTTTTTAAGTTTATATTTTTGTGATTTCCGATTCTATTAGCAATATTTTATTTGATTTTATGTTCCACTCTTGCGTTGGAATATGTATTCTGTGTTCTCTATTGGCCAGGATAAAATCACTAATATAATTATTATGTAAAAAGGAACTTATTTACAAAACTCATATCGTAACTCATTATTGTGCTGTACAATTCATTTTGACATCTCTGAACGTATACCCTTAGGCTTTAAAGTAATGGAATATTTATGTGTGTTTTATTTTTATTTATCTGAAAAGTTAATTTAAATATATTGAAATCACATGTGTCTATTTGCTTGAAATGAAGGGACACAACTCAGATGCAATGAGAAAAAGCTTCTAAACCACATTAACAATAACAAAGATGGTGGACCTCGATTTCATATCCTCAGTGACAAATGACGTGGAAAACCGAAAAAGCGCATTCAAACTCCAGAAAGTCGACCTAAAGGTTGAAGAAAACGAATGCCATTTACATGGAAAGTCGAAGCTAACGATGACATTCACTAGGATGATACAACCTCTACAATCAATGAAACTAACAGTTTGCTGACATGGTAGGCTTTCTAATTAAGTTTCTGTACAGCATTTTCTTTGATGCACCTCAACTCAATTGCATTCTCAGTCCGTTTATTACAAATTCACTCGAACAGATTTGTCTGTTCATAAGAAGATAATCTGATTCTCTTTCATGAGAAACTAAGGTGATGATTTGATGATTCATTTATTTATATCTGGGCATTGAATTTTTCTAATGGTGACCCCATAGCACTATGCTGGATTTTATTTCTTTTATTTTTTCTTTTTTTCTTTTTTTTCCAGTTCATCTACCATAGCATGGTATATTTATCTGACTTGTGCAGAGTGGATGAGTTCTCAACGTATGCAGACTTTGATTTTTTTTTTTTTTTTCTCTCTTTTCTCTGTGCATTGCCAACTTAATAGGGACGTTTAACAGCTCCAGAGTTTTAGACATCATGACTAAGAAGATTATTCCTCAGGTAAATAAAGGAAAATTTTTTTTTTTTGTCTTCATAGATGTATTTTGAGTTTTCAGGAGTCGTGGTTGACTACAGTTTTCGTAAGATGAAAATTTGTCACTACTATTTCTATGATGAAGAATAAAGTTGAGCCCCTTTCATTATATGTCTATATTTTTTTCTGACTTTATAATGCATTTATTTTAAAATTTTGAATTATTATACATTTACTTCATAGTTCTGTTCATTCAGTTGGCATTGACCTCCCACCAAAAAGTTGTATTGACAAAGGAAATGAATTTCAACTTGAATAACAAAAAGGGAAAAATGCAGCATTCCTCTTTTGCTCCACCTCAGGAAGTACGCATTATAGAACATAATGAGGAAATTACATCTCAAACGAGCTCTGTAAGATCCAAAAGGAAAAAAGAATCTGTGTAAGCATTTTTTTATACAGGAATTTAATTCTTCAAATTTTGGATTTCAAATTGCAATGTAAGATCTGAAGATTTGAGTTAGTATCCAATTGGGTTTTCTCAGGTTCCAATTTCAATTTTCTATGAAGTTTTGTGTGAAGGTAACGCTGAAAGATAATTCTCCATTGCTTTGCTTTCATGATTGGTATTTAGATTTCATTCTCCCCTTTTTTCCCTAGCCACTTCTATTCTACCTCTAGTTATTGAAGGAGAGCTTTCTGTCAAAGTTAATGAAGATTATAGCAAAATCATGATGGAGAAAAAGCATATTTTGACAGCATATGTGAAAAGGCTAAAAACTTCACTTAGTTGCTAGCATCAAATAAAGTTCACTCTCCATCAACTGAAGCTTTGATTCTTGCAAGAAAGTGCACTCATGAGAAGCAACTTGAATCCTATAGTGAAGTAGAAATCCTGAAACAGTTGAGAGAAAATTTTCCAAGATGGTCTATGGCCAAACCATATTTAAAACCAGTTAAGAAGCAGAATAAAATGCTGACAGAATCAAGAACCATATCACAGCCAAAAATAATATATATGGTCATGTTATGGGAGATTATATATATTCTGTCTCAGGATATGGAAACCATCGAGTTTGAGAAAGATGTATATGGTAGCAGGGTAGCTTATAAAGGCGAAAACAAAGCTTATATTCTAGAAGTCCTTATCAAACATTTGGGACAAAGAATGTAACTCCTAGTGTTTCAATGGCCGATACTGATCTATCATTGATCAAAATGCTTTCTTTTGATATCTCATTGTTGAAGGATAGCAAAGGGAACTTCGACCCTTGTTGCAGCTCAATTGAGAGCATAAAAAAAGCAGCGCCATTTTCTTAGTGTATCACAAAATCAATGCTGCCATTGGCAACAGCAGGCAAAACCAGAGAAGCACTAATCATTTCTTGGGTTCGAGACCGTCTCTTTGTTTCTCTGATGGAAATTACAGAATTTCCACGGTGTATCATAGTCTTAGTATCTTGATTCATACTAAATACATGGCGGGGTATGTTGTTTTTAGATCCTCATAGTATTGCAGTTTGAAACTTCGTTGCACTTAAAAACAACACGTGGCTGGTAACCTGGCCATTTATAGTCTTAAATGTGCTTGAAAATCTTCTTGTTTCTAAGCAAATCCAATTGCCGTGGTGATCAGCATTCAACTTGCACTTCCGTTAAATAGAAAGTTATTACGGTGGACTTTACAGAGGGAAGACCAGGAAAGAGACCAAAAAAAAATGCAAATGCATTCCAATATATAAATTGTCAACCAAACAACAGATCGAGCAGTCCATTATGATTCACGTATCAAAAGTACCAAGATCATAAACCATGAACATTGGCTTTAAATCTCATTCTCATTCCTGAAATTGCTTCAATATTCCAAATACAACTTTGTGCAGGAATCAAATTATTTTACCACTCAACAGGAATTCTAACAGCATATTATGTAGATGACATTATTTGGTGTTACAGAGAAATAAGAAGAAAAGGTGGATGAGAAAGGTTAAAAAAAATAATAATAATAAAAAAAAAAAAAAAAAAAAAAAGGATGAGAAAGTTAACTGAAAAAATAAATAATGAAAATTTGTACTGTATGCTAACCAAATTCCAACTTGCAAATGCCTCGATGTTGCTGCTAAAAGGACATTTTCTACCATACCACTATCAATCACTCTTCCGCTGCTCATCTGCAACAGGTGATTCAGGTTTTTCAATTTTCTCCGATGCTTCAGCTGCTGCAGATGCTGCCTTGTCCAAACCCAACTTTTGTAACTCATTTAAAAAGGCACTAACATCAGTGGAACTGATTTTATACGGGCTGAATGCAGGCCCAGGAAATTTGCCACTGCTCACTTCTTCCTTATACTCTACCAGAGCTTTGTTGATGACATCTCCTACACGTGCATATTGCTTACAGAATTTTGGGGTAACCTATAAAAGGTAACCGTGTTAAGCAAAAATTTAGATAAGAAGAGAGAATCAATTTATGGAAATGCAATCGTAAAATTTAACCTTGGCATGATGTGGGTGTTGCAGCATTCCAAGCAAATCATGGTAAACCAGCACCTGTTTGATAGTGAAACAAATTAAGCAGGCTATAATTAAAAAAGGCATCTATTTAAATTATACCATTGCATTAATGGGAGAAAAATGCATTTTAACAACCATGAAGGAGAAGGGTCAGACATGAAAGTTTTTATTTGGAAGCAGTTATCGATAATCAATTCTAATTATAGGTGGAGTTCACTCTATTTATCAGAGTTTCGTTTTGGTTTTTGCTAATATGTATATTCCATAGCAAATTTACGACTCAGCATACAAATGCCCGTGTAACAAAAATTGAATGCCAGGGATTCTAGGAGATAAAAGTGAATGAATAATCTCCAAGAAACAAATCACTTTTACCAAAAAGTAGGTGGCATATCAAAATCCTCTAGTCAATTTAAATAGTATGATACAATATAATATATCAACAATCTTCTGTTCTTCAAGAAATTGGTTCAATGAGCAGCACAATACTACTTAAAAAAATAAATCAATCAAATAGTTTAAAAAAAACATCCAAAGGAAAAAGTTGATTGAAAGAGCAAAGTTTTACTTGTAACAGCAAAACAACAAAAGTTAATTTTCATATTCTTTACTACCTAATCTCTAATTGAAAATCAAAAGTTTATAAGCCTATGTAAACCTCTTGACCAGCATAATCTCCAAGAACTTTTGCAAATTAGGCAGAGATATACAGACAAAAGCTTTCGCTCCAACATATAGACAGAATAACATCATCATATTTACCACAAAATTGTAATTCAAACAAAATTCATTCCACTGTGCTGTATTATCATATCCATATCTGGACAACAATCACCTAAAAATACTTTATCTTGAAATTCAAAATGCCTAATTGATTTCATTTAGCAGATATGAAATAGTCTAAGAACTAGTTATATTAACTCAACCACCCTACTATTATTAGCACAAGAGACCAAATACGCAGAGACATATTATATAACAGAAAACAAGAATATATAGAAATATCATCAACTAACTTGACCACTGCAGAAAGGCCCAGCTCCAATACCGATGGTAGGAATTCGGAGAGCTGAAGTAGCTGCAGCCGCCACGGGTGGAGGAACACATTCCAAAACAACAGAAAAACACCCAGCTTCCTGCAAAGCCAGTGCAGTTTCCACAACCTGTAATAAACAATCTAATTCAACATTGAATCAAAAACGCACATAACCAAATACTGCCATAGAGAATTTGCAAATTCATGCATCACAAAGAAAAGCATACCTTTACCGCACTAGCAACATTTTTGCCCTGAGGCCTAAATCCCCCAAGAACACTAATGGCCTGTGGAGTAAGCCCCACATGTCCCATCACTGCAATTCCAGCTTCAACAATGGCTTTTGCAGCATTGATTCTCGAAGGTGAACCTCCTTCCAATTTTATAGCATCCATTCCTCCTTCCTTCAATATCCTCACTGCCGTATCAACAGCCTGCTCATAATTACTGCTATCACATCACTAATCTAAGGGTGAAAAAAAAAAACCCAAGAAACTTTTACACCCTATTTTTCTAGTAAAATTCCATATTGCTCTGTTTGGCTGCTGAGAAAAGGTATGAAACCCTCCAAGCTCTAATTTTTATCATTGGAAAATCGCACTTTCAGAAAAGGTTATAAGGGAACCAATCCAAGAATTCAAATTTCAGCAAGCAGAGAAGACCATGAAACGGCTGATCTTTTCCTCTGCTTTCTCAGCAACCAAACAAAAACATACCCAGAAAACAAAATTCCCCATAAAACCCCATTGAACTCGAAACGATTTGGCAAACATACCTGAGTAGAGCTGGATTCATAGGACCCAAATGGAAGATCCCCAATCAAAAGCGGCCGTTTAGCTCCACGAGCCACGGCTCGACAATGGACAAGCATTTCATCAACCGAGATAGGAAGCGTGGTGTCGTAGCCGTGGACAACCATGGCGGCCGAATCACCGACAAGGCAGATATCGATTCCGGCAGTGTCCAAGTGAACCGCCGATGGGTAGTCGTAGGCCGTGACGACGGTAATGGGTTCGCCCTTTTTGTGCTTCTGTCGAAGATGGGTCAGTGTCACTCTTTGATTCGGGCTTTGAACCTTTGGTCCGCCATAGACGGTATTTTCTGGGACATTGCTCATGCACCGAAGAAAGAGAGAGGTGGGTCTTGAAGCTAAGAAAGCTCTGGATATGGTGGAGAAGGCCATATCAAACACGAGAATCAGAGGTAAGAGAATTTCTTTTCTTCTTCTTCTTCTTTTGGTTGTCACTAAAGACCTTTGGACTGGATTTTTGTTTTTTTCGTTTTTTTTTTCCCTTTTTCTATGAAAGTGTGGATTTTTGTACTTTATTCAACTGAGAATGCACTTTTTAATTATTGGCCACCTACCAATCCTTTAAATAAAAGAAAAAAAAAAAAATATATATATATATATATATGTATATATGTGGCACTTGTAGTTGTACCTATCCTGCTAGGAAAAGAAATTCAGATACTCTAACTTCCTTTCCACGTACTGAAAGTTTTCTTCTCTTCCAACCATTATGGTACTCACATTGAAATGTTAACCAAAATGACACAAATTTTTTTTTTTTTAAGATATTATTGATCTTTCATGTGTATATATGTTTGCAAACTTTTAAATAGATAAATAAATTAATTATATATTATTTATTGTGTATTTGATAAAATAAATAAAATTATAAATATGTTAATAGCTTCCATGTTATTATTATTTTAATATCTTAAAAATTACTGAGTCAAACATAAATCTCGATAAAAAAAATAAAAATAAAAAATCTAAATTGATACAGTTAATAAATCTAAAATCTGAGTTCTTGTTTAGTCAATTTTTAGAGTGTGACTTTTATTTATTAATTTATTTTAACTAATGTGTAACTCGTAATGATTTTTCATTTAAGTTTCTGAATTTTTTTCCCACAATATTTTTAATGTTTTTTTAATAGCCGTAGTTATATGCTCCAATTAGTTTTGTTTATTTATTTTTTATTTGAACTGTTTATGGCTGTTTGTGTTAAAAGTACTTTTTTTTTTTTTTTTGGGTTTTTTTTTGGGATTTACCGACCAATGAATCTCGAACTCAAGACCTGCAATTAGAAATGATATGCAATGCCAAGAAGCTGAGCTCACGGGTCGTGTGTTAAAAAGTTTATCTTTAGTTTAGTACTCACCAAAAAAATAGTCGGTACAAATTGATTCAACAGCGACAATACTCCATGATTTTGACATTGATGTTGACTTTTTGAACTGCTGAATTCCCAGAACAGGCGGGAGATTCCAAGTATTCACCAAAGAAAAAAATAAAATAAAATAAAATAAAGCTCACACTTTTCAATAAACACCCTGTCACTCACAGTTTCAATTTTCTCATCAAACAAACACTCTCACTCTTTTTAGCCTTTTATTAACTTTTATTGATTTGATAAAAACTTTTTGAAAGCTTTCATTTCCAATCACATATAAGGAATATACAACTTTCTAATCACCCAAAAATTTAGAGATCAGATTCTCATCCACATTCTTTTCCAATGGGGTTAGCGAAAAAGTGGAAAAGATTTGTGCTTTTGGTTCTTCTCAATGAATCTGTTTAAAAAAAAAAAAAAAAAACCCATTATTTAATATTTTCTTACAGAATTCAAAAAAAAAAAAAAAAAATTTGCTCATTTTTTTGGAAGCTTCAAAGTCAAAATGTTGGCAGCGATCCACGAGCAACAACCCATTTTGCATTTCTTGCTTTTTTTTCTTCGTTATTCACGCTCTCGACGGAAGCCCATTTGCAGTTTGAGCCATGGCTGAGCTAAGAGCCGTCTCTGATATTGACCTATCTCCGGAGCACATCGCCGGGAAGTGGTACTCTGCGCCGGACCTCCGGCTTCGCGATCACCGCTTTACTGTACCTCTGGACTATTCTCTGGATTCAAGAGCTTCTCCTAAAATCTCCATCTTCGCTTGCGAAGTTGTCGCTGGTATTGGGCTTTAATCCATCTTGTTAATCAAAATTACATTTTGGGTTTATGCCGGATTTCAGTTTTCCGTGCAAATGGAATTTCTATTTCTGAAATTTTTTTTACTTATTGTCTGCATTAATCATGAATATCTATAATCTAATTTTTTTTACTTATTGTCTGCATTAATCATGAATATCTATAATCTATGTCTGACAGCAGTGGCATTAGATATGAGCTTACTAAAATGCTTCCAGAGACTGACTATCATTTTGGCACATCTGTTGTATGAGTTTTGTCTTCAGAGAAATATGGCACTTTATTTTGATGATCATCGTTTCTTTGTTAGCAATTTGCTAAAGCAGAATATGTACTGCAGTTGGTAAAGAAGAACAGCCATTGCCATACCTATTATATCTAGAGGGTGGACCTGGATTTGAGTGTCAGCGCCCAACTGAAGCCATTTCGTGGATTCATAGAGCATGTGAAGAATTTCGAGTTGTGTTGATGGATCAGGCATTTTTTTCTGGACATTCTCATATAAGCTGTTACGGTTATTTATTATCTTTTCTCCAGCTGAAATATTTTTACTTGCAGCGCGGCACAGGTCTATCAACTCCTTTGACATCTTCATCCATGTCGCAACTGATGGCTGCAGAGAACTTGGCTGACTACTTGAAACACTTTCGAGCTGACAATATCGTGAAAGATGCCGAGTTTATTCGATTACGTCTTGTTCCTGATGGTGGACCTTGGACAGTTTTGGGTCAAGTATTGCTATCATTCTTATGTTGGTGCTTAATTCTACTACTACTCGCAATTAGCAACTTTTACTCAAAGAACCAAAATATATCATCCATCCGACCTTTTCTTGTCCTAAAATAATCCTTGTTGTTGAGCTTAGTGAATGATAAGGCCTCTTTGTTCAGTGAAGATTATATATAATGTATTGTTTGTGGTGCAGTTAAGCCAGTTGGAGTCTCGAATTTAATGAGTACTTTTTTTTTTTTTTTTTCCTTGTATAGAGCTATGGTGGTTTTTGCGCTATAACATATTTGAGTTTTGCACCAGAAGGACTAAGACAGGTCCTTCTAAGTGGAGGAATCCCTCCTATTGGAAATGGATGCACTGCAGATTCTGTGTTTCGAGCATGCTATGAACAGGTTGTACTTCAGAATGACAAGTACTACAAGAGGTATCCTCAGGATATTGAGATTGTCCATGAAGTTGTAAACTATTTATCGGAATCTGACGGAGGTTGGGTGAGGATCTAACTGATATTTTCTTGATATTGTTCACAATGCTGAAAGACAAGCTTATCATTGCATTCAACCCTTGTCCTTCTTTTGATATAGGTGTATCTTCCATCTGGGGGAATCTTTACCATAGAGGGGCTGCAATCTCTTGGCCTTGCGTGTCTTGGATCCAATGAGGGTGTTGAACACTTGCACTACATGTATGTTTCACATATATGCACCTCATTTACTTTCAAACTTACAACGATATTTTTCTTTGAATAATTCATATTATGCTATGACTCATAGGTTACAGATGGTCTGGGATCCTGTACTAGTTCCAGGAGCACCAAAGCATATGAGCAACAACTTCTTGAATGCGGTAAGAAATTTATTACTTTCACATTGATCTTGAATTTAAATGTTGAATCATTCTCAGCATCATTCTAAGCCATTCCATGTATGCAGTTTGAGAAGTGCATGGCTTTCAATACAAATCCACTCTATTTTCTTCTAAACGAGTCCATATACTGCCAGGTAGACAGCCGTATTCTCTTTATTGGATGATTATAGAAATTTCTGGAAATTTATGCCGTGCTATATGATAAATAATGTTGTTAGTTTATTTATATTGTTTACTCTTTGAAGGGTGCCTCCTCACGGTGGTCTGGTCATAGGATAAGAACTGAATATGGGGGAAAATTTGATGCAATCAAGGCTGTAAGAGAAGGTGACCCTGTACTTTTTACTGGAGAGGTAGGCATAAGCTTTAACATTTTCATTTGACGACGACAAAACTAGCATGTTTGCATTCAGTTACTGGAGTATCTCTGACGGAATCAATTGTTTCTGTATATTGTTAGCTTATTTACGGACGGAAGTGTTGAGGGGGAAATTGTAGAATATTTTTGGAATTATGAACTCACTCAAAACATTGATATCCATATGTGAAAATCTCTCTTGGCGCATTAATCAATAGGATATTGTTGCATTGAGTGCATGCACTTTATAATTTTCCCTTTTTTGTTCTTTTACATGGTGAAACTTTTCTATCATTAATGTGCTGGAGGTTCTCTAAACTTGGACTTGGTAAAAGTTGCTAATTCATTAATTGAAACTAATTTTATTTTAAGATTGTCACGATCTTGTGTAAATGAAAGGTAAGGAATCGGAAAATGTATAGTAAATCCAGTACTCATTTCATTAAAATCTTAAGCTGTGAGGGTTGCTACAATTTAAAAATCTCTCTGTTCATCTGCAAAAACATTGAGGGGGTTAGTTTTTGTTCTTTGAAATTGTTCACTTTGCTATATCCAATTTTTTGCCATTTCTTGCTGATATTATGTTGCTGAATTATCATTGTATGCTCATTTGCTCGCAAAAATGAGCATGGCTAATCCATTCTCTCCGTAGTAGATGTTTGTTTTCTATTTAGATTTCTAAATAATTTAATCTCAAGGCATGGACCAGGTCATGCTTCCCTGTTGTTACTTTGAATCGTCAGACACCAGTTAGTGAATATACTGGTTTTATTTGCTTCTGCAGATGATCTTTCCATGGATGTTCGATGAGATTCATGCCTTAAAGCAATTCAAAGAGGTTGCTCATATATTGGCCGAGAAGGAGGACTGGCCTTCACTCTACGACATCACTGCACTAAATAACAACAAGGTTCGCTGTCTAACTACGAGGTTTAATCTATTAAACTGTGGTGAAGATCTAGATTTCTAGGCTCCGCTGTGGCCAAATCATTGTTTTTGGTATGTAAGTGTATGAATTTGGTTCGTTTGGCATTGACAGGTTCCTGTTGCAGCTGCTGTTTATTATGAAGATATGAACGTAAACTTCAAGCTGGCCATGGAAACAGCTCCAAAGATAGCAGGGATTCGGTTATGGATAACCAATGAGTACATGCATTCTGGTTTGCGGGATGCGGGGCCGCAGGTTTTCAATCATTTGATGGAAATGCTTAATGGGAAGAAACCTTTGTTCTGATGATTTCCGTCTCACTTATAACCAAACTATTTGTGTTATCTAGAGTTGCCTTCTTTTTGTTGATAATTTAGACTGGTACATTTGTTACCTATTTCTGAAATATCTAAACGGCTTTTATAAAAATAAAAGTGCTTCTTAGTGGTGTATAGACAAAAATACTAAAAAGTACCCTATTTGGTTTTCATAGAAGAAAACATCCTCTTTGGAAACCACTCCATAGAAGAAGTGCTTCCTATAAAAGCAATTAGGACAGGTGTGTATATATATATATATATATATTGTTTACTTATTTTGAAAAAGATAGATAAACTAGTGAAATACAAGATTTGGGAGACAATTAATCCACCAAAATGAACTTCTATATCACCATATATGGATGCAGGATTGTTTGCTTTACCTATTTTGAGAATCATGGTAACAATCGGTGAACAAAATAAAATGATACATCTTAAGTGTAAATAAAACGAGTCCTGGTTAATAAATAAAATGGAGTTGACTAAAAGTATTTAGATATTCTAAATAAGATATAAATCTTATTTAAAATATTGAAATTTTTTATGAAATGTTTATTTTTTAAACACATCGGAAGGAAAAGTGGTAAAAGATATAATTTTCATAATATCCATCGAAATTTTTTAATATTTTTCTATAATTTCTCTGAAAATTTTCATTATAATATTCATATTGAATTCTTCACAATTTACTTTATAAATCTATAATTATTTCCATAAAATTTTCATAAATTTTTATAAAAATTTTAGAAATATCTATGATTTTTTTTGTTAAATTTTTTTATCAAAATTTTTTTATAAATATTATTGATGTTTAGTAAAGTTTTTTGCCAAATTAATATTATTGATTTTTTTTTTACCTTCTAATTGTTTTCAATAATTAGATGAATAAAAATTAAAAAAATCACATTTAACATACAATATCCAAAATTATATCAAACAAGTCTACCTATAATATTCTTAGAAAAAATTAATATTACAAGTTACACATTTATCTATCTATTATTATTTTTTTATAATAATAAATTTAATATTTGTATAAATATTGTAAAGTAAATAAATATTAGAACATAAATAAAAATTGAAAAATATGCAAGAAATATATTTTTTTGTAAATAAAGGTTGAAAAATTCGACATCTATAGTATTTGATACATATAAACTTAACTTTTAGATATTCATATCGATAGTATATTAATAATTATATATAAAATTATTAAAAAAATATTTTTTTTAATAATTATTTTTTATACATTATATTTTAAAATGAAAATGAAAAAGAGACAAACAATTCTCAACCATCCAAGAATTTTTTAGAGCATTCAAATAGTATTTATAAAATATAATATAATTGTAATAATTATTTCATATATTTTACTTAATAAAATATATTTTTCTTTTTTACATTTTTTTATTAATAATAGTATTCATATTGCTTATTATAAATAAAATAATTAAAAAAATATAATATCTAATTAATATTTTTATAACTTTAATAATCAATTTAATAATTAATTAATTAATTAAATTAATATTAAAATTTTTAAATAAATTTTAATTAATTTTTTAAAATTTTTATCAATATTTAATAATTTTTTATATTTTTATAAATATTTCTGTATTTTGAACATTTGAGATATTTATTGATATTGAAACTTTGATTCTAAAGTCTAATCGAATTTGAACATTTTAAATCCTTAATAAAATTGTATTGTATTTTATGGTATTAATAAAGTTTTGTGATATTATATGATTCTAAAATCTAAATAAAATTCTATTCAAATTAGGACTTGCATTTTGTTTTTATCCTAGATACCAATATTATTGTTTTGTTACATGTTCAAACCTGAAAAGGATAAAAGAAACATGGAACTTACTAGCTCGGCTGCGTCCTCGGCCGTAGAACTTGTGTTTTGTCGTATTCTAATGAAAAAGAAATATTAATATTTTTTTTGGAGGGTACTTGACTAGCTGGCCCCATTTTGACCAAAAATACAAAAATGGAACCTTTCACAATCACCGTAAGCTCCGTCTAGAAAGTGGGATTAGATTGAATTATTTAAAATTTAATTTAAAATAGTTAAATCAAATCCAAATTCTAAACGGCTCTTTAATATTTCTTTTTTCAAAAAAATAATAGTATTAGCGTGCTTAATTGACTGTTTACGTTTAAACATTGCAACAAACTAATATTCGATCATTTTAAAAATTGAGAAACCCACTTTTATGATTATGAAATTCAATTAATTAAACATTTTTAGTGACCTAATCAAAGTCTTTAAGAATCAAGTTTTTGGTTGCTAAAAAATAATTTTTAATTTTTAAAACTATAATTCGATATTTGACACTCAATAATCAGACTTAACCAGATCAAGATAAACCTATTTAACTGAAATTAAAAAGACAAAGGAAATACCGTTGAGATTAAAATTTGATGTTTCTAGTAAAATTTGACAACCAAAAACGTCAAAACATTGGACGGATAGATAGCCATCCCATGTCAATCCTCATCTAATCAAACATTCTAAGATCGCGCCACGTTGTTTCTCGATTTCCATAAAGGCCCTTCCTTTACATTGGCTGTCCATATCACACGCAACGAAAAATGTTGGCGTGCCACGCGCCACCTTCATTGATAAACACACTCCATTTTCACTCCTTCACTACCTTCTCTATTCGCAGACTTTCACTATTTCCAGCAACCAAGCTTCTTTGTTTCCACAATTTCCAGGTTCCAGCCCGTACATTGACTGCCATGGCTGGGGCTAACTCATCCACATCCGGTGACCAATCCTCTGACCATGTCCCCGGAAACTGGTACTCTGTGCCGGACCTCAGACTTCGCGACCACCACTTCACTGTACCTTTGGACTACTCTCTGAACCTAAGAACTTCTCCTAAAATCTCGATCTTCGCTCGCGAAATCGTTGCTGGTATAAACTTCTATCGAATATTGTTCAATCAAAATTTTCAATTTTTTTTTTCTTTTTCGTTTTATTGAAACGAATCGCTGTTTCATTTGTGAATCTATTTTAAATTTCTGCGATGAATTTGTGTATGAGCTATTGAGCTTTTATAAGGGAAATATTGAGGATGATCTTAAGGAATTGAATATATTGTGTATTGGCTTTTGATTGTAGAAAGAGTAGAGGAAAGAAAAAGATTAAAAAAAAGAAAAGAAAAGAAAGGATCATAGGTTTTTGTCTCTAACGAATAATTGATAGCTACCCAACTTACTAGAAACCCAGTAGTTTAAAATAAAAATAAAAAATAAAAAAAAAGGTAGGTTACTTGGAATTTAAGTAGTTGTCAATGATCTGAGTAATAGGTTTTTTTTTTAAAAAAAAAAAAGAGTTTTAAGTAACAGAAATATGTTTGATTTGATATTTTTTTTAATATAAAATTTGTTTGCTACTTTTCTTAAACAATCAAAAGTAGATGGATATTGGGGTTTGATAGTAGATTAGAATACAGTCTTCTTTGCATGTCCATATAGTTTTTCTTTGTAGAATTCATCAAATTTTATAGACCCCACTTAGCGTGGAATTTCTATTACTTTCTGAATATATTTGCTGGTTGGGAGAGTCAATATCACTTTATAGCATCAAGAAAAGTGCTTGCTTGTTTATCTCTATATGTAGGCCACTGACCCAACTGCTTAAAGCTACCATCTTTTGAATAGCTCATTGAAATAAAAATTTATGGTAAGCTAATTGTACTTTAATACCAAATCATTTAATTGACCGTCAAAATACAAAGTTATAGGACAGTGAGTAGATAAATGCCAGGCAATCAGCATTGCCCTTTTTTTTTTTTTTTGTTTGGGGGGGGGGGGGGGGGGGAGGTTTGTGGAGAAATAAAATAAAATTTGATAAGATATGGGCAGCAACAGTGATATGGGATCGGATACCTATGCTAGCCTATGTATAAACATGCACACAGGCTTTTACGTATATCAGGTTTAGTAGTTATTGCCTGTTTCAATAACAATTTTCTATGTCACTGAGCTTTGGGCTTACGGTTAGATATGTGTCAGACTGTAAGTGCTGTTTAGATGTTCATTTTATAATTTCTTGTATGAGTGTTTATCTTTAGAGACATATGGTACATTTGATTAATCATCTTGGTTTCTCTGTTAGTCCCTTCCTAAAGCAGAATATGTGTTGCAGTTGGAAAAGAAGAACAGCCCCTGCCATACTTATTATACCTACAAGGTGGACCTGGGTTTGAGTGTCAGAGACCAACAGAAGCCAGTGGATGGATGCATAAAGCATGTGAAGAATTTCGGGTTGTGTTGATGGATCAGGCATGTTTTCTTGACATTCTCTTATGACAAGCTGTTAGTGATATTATCTTCTTACTAGCTGAAGTTTTTTACTTGCAGCGGGGAACAGGCCTATCAACTCCTTTGACATCTTCATCTATGTTGCAATTGAAGGCAGCAGAGAGTTTGGCTGACTACTTAAAATACTTTCGAGCTGATAATATTGTGAAAGATGCTGAGTTTATTCGAGTGCGTCTGGTTCCTGATGCTGGACCATGGACCATTTTGGGTCAGGTATTGACATATTACCATTTCTTTGGTGTTATAATTGTTTGGTAAGCTTACAGATATAGGAATGCCCTGCCATTAGGCAGGTGCTTTATTGTACTACCAATTATCAACTTTCATCATTGCTCATCTTTAAGAACCGATTCATCTTATACTTTCAACTTCTTTTCCTTCTAAATTAATTCTTCTTGTTCTAATGCCTCTTGTTCAGTGAGGATTAGTTATCCTGTGTTGATGTGGTGAAGCCAGTAGAGTTCTTAAATTGAATGACTGCTTATCCTTTTTCCTTGTTTAGAGCTATGGTGGTTTTTGTGCTGTTACCTATTTGAGTTTTGCACCGGAAGGACTAAGACATGTCCTTCTAACTGGAGGAATTCCTCCCATTGGAAATGGATGCACTGCAGATGCTGTGTACAAAGCATGCTTTGGACAGATTATAAATCAAAATGACAAGTACTACAAGAGGTATCCTCAGGATATTGAGATTGTTCGCGAACTTGTAAAGTATTTATCAGAATCTGAAGGAGGCGGGGTAAGGATCTTACTAATATGTTCTTAGCATTGTTTGATACTGAAAATTAAGCTTAACCCTTGCATTCATTCCCTTGCTTTTCTTTTGATATAGGTTGCTCTTCCATCTGGGGGCATCTTAACATCAAGGGGACTGCAAACTCTTGGTCTTTCATGTCTTGGATCCAGTAATGGTTTTGAGCGATTGCATTACATGTATGTTTCATGCATATACACCACATTTCTTAAAAACTTGCAAAACCTTGTTCTTTGAATAAACTTTTTTTGGCTATAATAGGTTAGAGACGATCTGGGATCCTGTTATAATTCCAGGATCACCAAAGCGTATCAGTAACAACTTCTTGAATGCTGTAAGTGAATTACTGCTTTCTCATTGATCTTAAATCAAAAGTTGAATTGTTATCAGCATCAACCTAAGCCATTGCATACATGCAGTTTGAGAAGTCAATTTCTTTCATTACAAATCCACTTTACGCTCTTCTGCATGAGGCCATATACTGTCAGGTTGATTGCTCTTCTCTCTCTCTCTCTCTCTCTCTCTCTCTCTCTCCCCCCCCCCCCCTGTAATGTAAAGGAATTTCTTAAAACTGTGTGGCAGCATATAGTTGAAAAATTTTATTTCTTTAATTGTTAATTTATTAGGGATATTATTTATTTATGTTTTGAAGGGAACTTCCTCACTGTGGTCTGCTCAAAGAATAAGGACTGAATATGAGGAAAAATTTGATGCAATCAGGGCTGCAAAACAAGGAGACCCTGTATACTTCACTGGGGAGGTAGGCATAAGCTCTAACCGTGCCTTTGTGAACTACAACATTGTCTTGTTTACATCAAGTTACTGGAATCTCTCTGATGGATCAATTTTGATTTGTATTTGATTAGATGTTTTGCAGATGGAAGTGTCAGTAAGTAAAATCTAGAATTCAAATGGGAATGTTGTCCGTAGTAACTGTAAAAGAAAGGAATAGAAAAATGCATAAGAAGTCTAAACCTCAATTCATAAAATCTTTAAGCTGTGACTGATACGGCAATTTTAAAATTTCCTTTTCTCTTATCTTTATGCTGTAAGGGTGAGCTTAGTTTTGAGGGTATGAATTCTTTAGGATTTGGAAAAATGTTCAATTAGCCGCATCCAACTTTTGTATAATTTCTTGATGATTTTTACTTTGTGTTGACAGTTGTCATGAGCTGGTTTGAAAGTATGCACTCTAATATGCATGATTAATTGATTCTTTTCATAGGAGACACTTGTTTTCTAAACATTTTCACATAGGCAAGGACTAAATTTATTCGGGTTCTTATGCTTCTGCAGATGATTTTCCCATGGATGTTTGATGAGATTCATGCCTTAAAGCAATTCAAAGATGCTGCTCATATATTGGCTGAGAAGCAGGATTGGCCTTCATTATATGACACCACGGTACTAAATAACAACAAGGTAGTCTGCTGCCTTTGATATAAAGTTAATTCTCTTAAAATTGGAGGCAGCCAAAATATTTTTCTATTGGTGATCCATATTGCTACACTTAGCTGCAGGCAAATAATGTTTTCATTGTCTCTAAACAAATAATGAGAAAGCAACTTTTCAAATTGTCTGGTTTTTGTATAGAAGTGTATGAATTTGTTTCTTTCGACATTTACAGGTACCTGTTGCAGCTGCTGTATATTACGATGATATGTTTGTTAACTTCAAGCTGGCCATGGAAACCGCTTCGCAGATTGCCGGGATTCGGTTGTGGATAACTAATGAGTACATGCATTCTGGTCTTCGTGATGCAGGTACTCGGGTTTTCGATCAGTTGATGGCAATGTTAAATGGGAAGAAGCCTTTGTTCTGATCTCTCTCTGAGTTTCAAACCAAAATTATGTGCTTGATTTGGAGTTACATTAATGTTCTCATTATTTTAGACTGTTACATTTAGGTTGTTACTTGATTATTATTATTATTTTTTTTCCAAGCATTTGTGTCATACCAAAAAAAAAATTCGAAGTTTTGAACCGCCAGATATTTATTCCAGTATAAGGTTATTTACTTTAAATTTTTTAAATTTACAGCGTTTGGCCGAATGTGGTGAATCATTATATAGGCTTTTGCAACTGTGCTATTGTCGATTTGACAAAGCTTTCTTAGTATTTATGACATTATCGGAAAAAAGAAAAAAAGAAAAAAACCAAGTGATTTGAAATATCATATAAATTAATTATACATCATAATGAAATTAATCATTAAAATGGAATACGTATAAATTTCATGTCTGTAAAAGGATGCATACGCTAAAACCTTTTTTCTAATATATTTTACAGGAATAATTTTAAAATAATTATAATTTTTTCTAATTTTAATTACAATTGATTTTTCTCCCATATGGATTAAATTTTTTGTTTGTAATTTTTTTTCTTTTTTTTCTTTTTTTCTTTTTTTGTATAAAATTTTGATCAGAGAAAAAGGTGGAAATTATCAAAAAAATTTACTAAAAATATATTATTGTCTTATTCCAAAGGTACACCTTTCATTTTTACATTTTCAGCTCCCGTTCTCACTCCCTTGTTTTTCCTTTTTCTCGCTCCTTCCTTCTAGTCTATACCGATTCTCTCTCCGCCAGTTAGTGCTCTTTCTCTCGCTTCTCTCTCTCTCTCTCTCTCTCTCTCTCTCTCTAAAATATTTTTTGCCTTTTCGCAAGGCTGCCCGGAATCCTCAGACCTTTACCAATGGCCGGAATCATCCTCTCATAACTTCCGTAGGCTTTTGCAGCAAACTACTCCTCCTTGAACTTTGGTCAGCTGCTGGGCTTCGCCAAGTTGGACCTTGGGTAGCTTCTGGGCATTGGCACTGGTGAGTTTTCTTCTACTTTTGCTTTATTTATTTATTTTTTTGTTCATATATGATGCATTTTTCAATGAATAAAGATATATTGATTTGTATAGAATAATGGGCTACGATTGCCTTCAACCTGTTTGTGAGAATACCCCAATGTAGAGAGTATGAGGTATGCAGAATAAAACGAAGGTCCAAAGTGTTTTTTGTACTAGTTTTAGAATTTAGTTTTCTTTAACGACTGGTTATGTGTTTTCAAGTTTTTCTTTTTCTCGGCAAAACATCGCCCAACATTTCTTGGTACCAGTTTTAGCAAATCTTGAAGGAAATAACTTTTACTCAATGGCCTAAAGGTTAGGGATTTTTCCTAGTAGAAATTTTTTCTTAAATAAAAAAAAAAGGTTTAAGCCATGTCTGTTTCTTTATTGCTGTCTTTGGCTTCTAAGTCTAGTTGTTTAGCGGGTAGCGAATTTTTTTTATTTCGTATATTAGTGTAATTGATTTTTAGGATACAATGACAACTTCATTGTGAAGATATTCCTTTGGTTTGGGTTCCATCTTCTCCATCTTCTCCTTATTCTCCTTCCTCGTTTTTTTTTTTTTTTTTTTTTTTTTCCCCTCTCTCTCTCTCCTGATGAAAAATATTGGGTATGGGTTGATTTGCCGCATGTGTTAAGATGATGTGATGGGTTAGCAGGATACAGAGGGGTTTTATTATTTATGTATTTATTTTAAAATTCACATGAATTTGGAGCAACTATTTTATATTATTTAACTAGACAAGTTATTAACTTCATATTATTTTAGGCGTTCCATTGTATATATCTTGTTATCTTTCATAGTCTGAATTACTATTTAAATTGACTTATACTTTAGTTTATTTCATGCTTGCTTGATTGAATATATCCAAGAGAGGGCATGTGTCTGAACGCTCTAATACTTTCTCTCTAAAATCTTCTGGTGATTGTGGATGTAGGATCAGAATGCAGAGATCACTAAGGCTGTCAGCTCAACCTCTCTTGAAACAGGTCGTCAGAGGGTTCTCTTCGAATTCAGAGAAAATTGTAGCGTCTGTACTGTTTGAGAGGTTGCCTGTTGTTATTCCAAAAATCGACCCTGTTGTCTATGCATTCCAGGAGTTCTCGTAAGCTCGATCTCTTATCGTTTTTCCATTTATGTTCTGTTTGACTGCTGGAAAGCTTATGTCATGTTTCGCTACCAAAAAAGGGGAGGAAAAAAAAAGCACCAAGAAAATGGATAAGAATTAATGTTTCCATTATATTTCAGAAACCGTCCCTTTTTATTTCTTTCATTTAGTTTGATGGTAATCAGATGGAAGGATGTTGTATGATTGCTTAGAAAAGGCATTGGAAAATGAAAGCAAGCAAAAACGGGAGAATGTCGATTGTTAAATTTGTTACTTGGGATCTTAGAAAAGCTAGAAGTATAGTTGAACTTAGCTTTATTATGTTTCACCAATGATAAGGAGAAACAACAAATGTCCCATAAAATTTTAATTGGTTTTCTTTGCATCTGTTTCCTCAGCTATCAAAGGATGGTAAGGGCATAAAACTTATGACTTCCAATCCAGTATGTTTGTGTAATAAATCTGCAAGAGCGCTGATCACTTAATAGTATGCGTGTGCATTTTTAGTTATTTATTTGCTAATGATGTACATTTCAATCAACTGTAGCCGTATTATGAATTTTTTTTCTTCTTTTAGGTTTCGGTGGCAACAGCAATATCGGCGTATGTACCCTGATGAACTTTTAGATAAGTCGAATTCTAGGTAAGTTGTTATCTTCTGTTATAAGCATCATTTAGGGTTTCTGGCTTTACGGAGTTGAAAGCAACAATTTTATTGTATAATTTAACTGATTAACGTATGCTCTACTTAGTATAACTATTCCACTTAGAGCTTGCTACATTTGCTTATACATGGCAAAAATGTCATAGATAGATTAAGTTTCTCTTTGAATGTTTGTATTTGTAGTCACATGTTGTTGATTTATGCCTGGCCTGAGGCGCAATATAAAGTAACATTACAATGCCTACCTATTTGTTGGAGCATTCTATAATTGTAAACTTGGTCATGTTTTCATTTCTAATTCTTTTGTTCTATTTGAATATGATATTTATCTTTGATATACATTATACAAGTGTGACTACAATGTAAGAATTTCTTGAAAATGAACAATATCATTGACATCTATCTTAGAACAATATGAGTAGGTTTAGCCTTGAGTAACCATACAAATACTTTATGGTGGGTGGTCAAAGTTTTTGGGCTGCATAACAGGATAAGATAGTTTGGCTGCAAATGAGTAACATTTCTTAGAATCAAGAGACGGCTGATTTGAAACCTTATTTTTGTAATGATGCATTTATTTGGTTCATTGAAAATGAAGCTTACAAACAGAGAGATGCCGATAAGATTGCTGCAGATGGAAGCTTTGTTTATTTTCAATGCCTGTTGTATGACACTTTTTCTGTGAACAGGGGAAAAGGCGACTACCACATTGATTATGTACCAGCTCCACGGATCACTGAAGCTGACAAAAAGAATGATAAAAAGTATGAAGTATATCTACTTTATTTATTTTCTAGTTCTATTAACTTATTAGAAAAGCCCAAATATATTGTATTGCTCAAATCTAATGATCTGGATGTATATTTTAAAAGATGCCATAGTTATTCTTCTCCTCTTTTTTGTTTATATTTGCAATCAAATGATTGCCTCTTGACTGTTATACTTAATTTGCTGCTCTTTCTTATTGGGTTATACAAGAGTATCTACATCTTTAATTTTGTAGCTGGTACTTTACCTATAAAATTTCATGTGGTGCATTACCTGGTGGCTTTTGCTTTATAGAGGTGGTAAAAGGTACTGCAGTAGTATTTAAGAAGACGAAAGTAATAACTACCTCTGGTGAGGACGAGGAGAAACCTAGATTTCTGTACTGTTGAAACTTGCAATGTGGATTACATAATTGGGATCTGAATTGTACAGTCTATATTAATTCATATAAGTAGGATGCTTATTCTGAAATATACAATATAGCAAGTATCGAGCACTGTGGTGTTAGGTGGTTCTTAATTTTACTTACTACTTTGAGTGTTATCCTTGCAATGGTTTTGCTTCCATGGGAAAGTCAATTCTGTGGCCATTTGCCTGTCACTTGCAAGTGGAAGTACAATTATCCCTTGTCAGATAATGAAAGGTTTTATGGATTTAATCCTGATCAAAATCTATCCATAATTACTAGACACCATATGTGTGTGTAATTTGATTTTGAACTTGGTAATTAACTCTGCGACTGATCATGCAAATTTTTACTGCCTCCATCAGGTCATTACAGAGAGCACTTGACAGAAGACTGTATCTTCTTCTGTATGGGAGCACATACGGATCGCCTACCGGTAATCCTGTATGGCATTTTCCAGAAAAAGTTTACGAGTCTGAGGAGACGCTACGAAAGGTGATAATTGCTATATGATCTTCTTATTCATGTTACTAATCTTCTATCCTCTTCTTTGATATAAACCCCATATGTTTTCAGTGTGCAGAGTCTGCTTTAGAATCTGTCGTAGGAGATCTGTCTCATACTTATTTTGTTGGAAATGCTCCTATGGGCCATATGGTTGTACAAGCAACAGAGAATCTGGCAGACTTTTCGTCCTTTAAGGTATTCTTTAACCCCAAATTAGTTCTCAAGATATGCCTGTATCAGATGACCAAAAAAATTAAAAGAAAGTTAAGGAGGTCATTAATGAATAGTTTGATACCATTTCTTTAATTCAAATACCAACAATTTAGGCTTTCCTTTCTGCTTTTCAGAGATTCTTCTTTAAGTCTCAAGTGATTGCAACCAATAAGTTCAACATTAACAAGTGTGAAGATTTTGTGTGGGTTACCAAGGATGAAGTATTGGAGTATTTTCCTGAGCAAGCTGAATTTTTGAACAAGATGATCATCAGCTGATTTGAGGGATTTATGCGTCTGTTTCTACTTAACAACTTTGCTAGTCAAGAAGGGATGAAATATTGACAGTTTCGGTTGGATATTTCAGTTGACATAGAGAATCATAAGCCTGACTTTGAAGTTTGTCATGAGCAGGGCTTCAAGCAGTGAAATTTTTTGATCTTCTCTAGTTATTGTATCAAATCTGCTCTTTCACTTTTCAATTTTGATTCTCTTTCTATATGTACTTTGCCCTCTTTCATGCTGCAATAATTCACAAACTTGGCGAAGTTTGTTGGATTCTGAATTCATATGTTTTCATATGGAAATTACACAAAGGTAGTTTTCTTGCTGCTAATATTTTACTGCATTTTCTTCCACAAATCGCATAGGGACCCCCGGTAGGACCTTTCAGTCTCTTGTAATTGTATATTAAAAATCCTTTATGGGTGACCTCATGAGGTTCTCTGAATTTGTAATTAATTATCTCAAAATATTAATGTTGGGTGTCGCTTGGGGCCTATAATGGAAAGCTCTTTGTTTAAAATCACGGTTGCTGAAGTACTTACTTCAAAAACAATTTAAAGGACCATAATAATATGTGAATAAAACAAAGTGCTACGACGAACTACATTTTTTGTCATCTATACCCCCTTTAACTTATGAGTGCTGCTATTTGCACCGTTGAAATTTCTTTTCCCACTGCACTGTTCTATAAAATTACTAAAAACTCCTCTTATTTTTTGTTATTATATTTTAAAAAATTTAAGTTATTTTTTGTTATTATATTTTTAAAAAATTCCATTGATATAGAGCAAGTTTCAAAAACTAAAAGCTCTAGAATCAAGGATGAACGAGAAAGATATGAGAATCTAAGGTTGGGAATTTTGGACTTTTGAGGCTTTTGGTATTTTGTGAAACTTCGTTTACTTCATCTGGGCTTGTTTGTATAGGACATTGGAATATTTGGACCCCAATTATCATTAATTGTTCTTGTTGACAAGGAAGAATGACATGTTATCCACATAAGAATTTTGTGTAATGGCTCAGTAAGAAAAAAACTACTTTTGATAATGGTATCTTGGTGGAAGAGAAGGTAAAATTAGTGCTACAGCCTCAGACATGTCGCCAAAGATCCAATTGTTCAACAAATGAAGAAACTAAAGCTGGGAAGCGTTGAAGAACTATTATGCGAGAGACCCATTAAAAGAAATAGGTCAAGTTTTTGAAGGTGCTCGATCATGCTCAGATTGGGCAGGAAATTTTCGGCGATGCGATGAAGAAGAAGCCAACATAAAACCTTAAAAAATCAAACTGAACAAAAGAAAAAAGAAAAAAAAAAGGGGGGGTGGGGGAGGACTTATTTGTTATTTTGCAAAAATTACAGTGGGAAAAGTAATTCTGATCGCGTAAATAGCAACACTCTTACCTTATAGCAATAATGGAATTGAATGTCTCCGTATCAAACATTACCCAAAAAAAAAAAAAATAATAAAATAAAAAAAAAAATTTATCGCTATCTTTAAAGTATCGCTTTACTGATTTCTCTTAAAGGAAAAGTGTCCATTTGATTTTTTAAAATTACAAAAAGCCAAAATAATTCTCTTTTTGTTCAGTGAAAAAGTCTTGGTTCTTAGTCTCATTTGTGGTTTGGTAAACAGTATCTAATCAAACTGAAATTTTTGATACTTTAGGTCATAGAGTTCGAATACTATAAAATGTAAAAAGAACGTGTCATAAATATCATGGATGACTTTCTGTAGAGGGTGTGTATAATATATAGATATATATATATATATATATAGAGAGAGAGAGAGAGAGAAAGCATGCAAATATATGTATATGTGTATGCATATGTGACTGTAGCATGCACATAGGCATAGATGATAACGATATATGTACAGGGGCACGTCTCCTTTCACTTGGAAAGGGCAGTTGAACAGAAGTAGTTGAAATGTAGTTGGTTTTAGGCTCTTCTTGGCTTCAATACATATTTGCATTTCACACTCCCCTCTTTTCTCTTTTTCCTTAATTTCTTGGCTTTGTATATATCTAATCCCCTAATCTCTTCTGCGTCTGTCCAACCTCTTCTCACCTTCCAATTTCCACCACCACCACCACCCTTCTTTTTAACTTTTATAAATTTCCATTACCCAAAAAATTCCCATTTCCTGATCTTAATTTCTTAACATTTCTTTCTCATATCCAAACCCCACATGCACTCATCCATGGATTCCCAAGAGCCTTCAAATCCACCCCCTCCATCATTACCAAGCTTATTACCACCTTCATTGCCAATATCCCAAAACCCTCCTAATTGCCTCTTTACACCCTCTCTTCCATCATCTTCTATCCATCCTCCTCTTCCTCCTCATCATCCTCCTCCTCTCGATGTCCCGCAAATCCTCCATGATATCGATTGGGTTGGTCTCTTATCCGGACAACTTGGTGGGTTTGGTGAGCTAATGAATAAACCCAGGATGCAAAATGGTGAAGGTGATCATGAAGAAAAAGGTGGCAAAAGGAAAGGTGGGAGGATGAGCAAAACATGCCGGCCGAGGTTTGCTTTCCAGACTAGGAGCGTTGATGATATTCTTGATGATGGTTATCGATGGAGAAAATATGGCCAGAAATCTGTCAAGAATAGCCTACATCCCAGGTATATATACATACATGCAATATCTATATATATACATAAAATTTTATTCTATTATCCGATGTCACCTAGCTTACTTTGGAAGTAAGCAATTTTGGAGAAAAACTAATAATTTTTACATGGATTGTAATCAGATGAGAGTTGTCTGGCATAATAGCTGCTATCATCCGGTAGAAAATTATTGTATATTATACATACTCTATATATATTCTATAAATATATCTAATTTATTTTATTTATCAAATAATGATAAGGATGAAGATGGGCAGAGAAAAGCGAGGGAAATCCGTATCTCCTCAATTAAAGAGTTATTATATATATATATATATATATACACGATATCCTTCGAGGGTTTTAATTAGCTGTTATAACCTAGCCATGTTGCAATATAATATGTAAAATAATAATTAGAAAATAACTTGAAGATGTAGAGGAAAATCATTGATGAATTGAACACGTTCTGATAATGTTGTTGACGGTGAAAAACTAATAAAAACAACGTAAATTAGGGCCCTATATATCTATCTTTCATACTAAGACTGGTAGATGTAAATCAGCACGCAGAGACAAGTTATAATTGAAGTATTATCTAATACATTCAAAGCCACCAATTTCAGTTTTAAGATCAACAAAAGTGAGATCTAATTTAGATAACTATATATATATATATTGATATATCTATATATATATATATATATATAAATTTGTTAAAAAATATAACAATTTGCCATCATAGCATCATAGTAGAATTTTATATATATATATATATATATATATATAGCAAACAATTTACCACGAAAACAAGGATTTTATAATGATCTCTTTTTATGCTTTATAAACCTTATTTATTTATAAAAAACTGTGAAGCATGCACACTAATATTTGTGGCATTTTTTTTATTTTATTTTATTTTTTATTAGTAAAATCTATAAGATCTAAAAGACTAGAAAGTGCTTTTATGTTCATAACTGATACATGTAGGATGTTAATTCTTTATCAACATCATATATAATATAACACTTTATTTTTTTTAAATGAAATTTATCTTTTATAGTTTTTGAATTCTATATAATTTACATAGAATTCAGTAGTCATGATTGAAGAACTTTATTTTATATGTCTATGTAATTTTACATAGAATGCAATAATCATAATTGAAGAACTTTATTTTAAAACATAAAATGCATTTTATTTAAATTTAAAAAGTCTAGATACATATAATAAAACTTTCATAACTAATCTTATAATTTATGTCTATATATAATATAAATAAATAATTATGACATGTACAAATATCATAATGAGATGTAATTAATTTGCATGCATGGATATTAATTAGGAGCTACTATCGCTGCACACATCCCACATGCAATGTGAAGAAGCAGGTGCAGAGACTATCAAAGGACACAAGCATCGTGGTGACGACGTATGAGGGAATCCATAATCATCCCTGTGAGAAGCTCATGGAAACCCTAACTCCTCTCCTCAAGCAAATGCAGTTTCTCAGTAGGTTTTAACAACATTAATCATTACTCTCTTGCATATCTATATATATATATATATAGATCTCTCTCTCTCTCTCTCTCTCTCTATATATATATATATATAGATTTCTCTCTCCCTCTCTCTCTCTCTCTCTCTCTCTATATATATATATATATATATATATCTCAACACACACAAGTCATGAAGTCACTTCTAATCCAAAATAAGCAAGAAAATAGTATATGAAAAAGTTTCTTTTCATATCCTGGCAAGTTGTACTTATTTAATCACATTTAATTACCTGTGCATGTTAATTTGTGAACTTTACGTTTCAAAATTTGTTGTTAACAATATTATCGTATATATACTTGACCTGATCTCTTTTTTACTTACTTGAGTGGTATTTGCAATATTCATCTATACAAGCCTGCTGTTAATATCTTTGTATTGAAAAACCAAAAAAAAAAAAAAAAAAAAAAAAAAGAACGGAACCCATTCAACAAAATATATATATATATATATATATATAGTGAAGAAGCGATTGGAGGTAGCTCATGATTTTTATTCAAACTCTTGTTTAATTTATTTCCATTTCATGATAACTCTTATACTACAAAAATAAATCAAGAACGCAAATTTACAGAAACATACGTAGATGTTAGAGATTCGTGATAGAGAAGAAGATGGAAATAAAATTTGAACCATATATAATCTATATATAAAAATTATATATATAAAACTCAAAACAAAATTAATTAATGAAAAATATTTTTTTTTATAAAAAAGTCAAACAAAATGTCCAATGCATTTCCAGTGTCAAAAACCAAGGCAATAGACAAATTTAGATGGGTGCAAATTTCTTTGATTCCATCCTGCAATAATAAGTAGACAAAAAAGTATTCATTTTTAGAGTAATATGAGGAGAAACACACACACACAATATTAATAATAATGAATAAAAATAATAATCAAAGAAGAAAAAGAAGCCCATACGAAAATATCGCGGCACGAGTTTTATATTGCTTTAATATTTTGATTTCTTCAGCTTTTATAGCTCGATTTTTCTTCATCATAAAGTATAATAGTCTCCTCAATATCATTATAGAACTTTTTTTGGTTATATAATTTTAGTTTTAGTGTTTTTGGTCTAGGAATATTAATTTAGTCATAATTAATTATAAAGAACAAATTTGAAGTTTTTTTTTTTTTCTTTTACGAAAAAGGAGCCAAATTTCTCACAAAATGGAATAAAGCTCCCAAAACATATTGTGGTCCAATATCATTATTATTTACTTATACAGTTAGATTCACATTAGTTTAGTTAGGTAGATATTGGTTCGGTTAAGTCAGTTTTTGGTACGTTGTTTGCAGACCGAACCGAATTATAAGGAAATTTAATAATTTAAATATATTAAAAATGTAATTAATTATAATAACATATTTTAAAAAATTATATATTACATATAACTGAATAATGAATGTGAGTAAATTATATTACATATGAATGAATTAATATTAGACGTCTATTGTAAATACATATATATTTTTTAAGGCTAAATGTAAATTATGTAAAAGGAAATTGGATGAGAAAGGTAATGGTCAGGTTAATTGAGTGATGCTATGCATAACAAATTTGTTAATCAAAATTTTTTAAAATAATGACATGGCAATATATGTGTGGTTGATAGATTATTTATACCCTACAATCACGAAAGGAAAAACCAATTGTATAATTATAACTTATTATTTATCAAAATTTTGATTAACTAATTTATTGAACAAAAAATTACTAATTAGGGAGGCCGATTTAGATCCACACATAGCCCTCGATCATCTATGAGTGGTTGATAGATTATTCATACCTTACAATTATGGAGGAAAAAACTAATTATATAATGTCAACTCATTGTTTATCAAAATTTTGATTAATAAATTGGACAGTATATATATGGATAATAAATTATCCATAGCCTATAGTTATAAGAAGAAAAGTCAGTTGTAGAATTCCAACTCATTGTTTACCGAAACAACTTTGATTAATGTGGAATTAGTGACTAGTGAAGCTCTTTGGATCCGCACAGGTAATGTGGTTTGGACCCAAGCCCCGACCCAGCCACCTTATCTCCTAGGGTGGGTCAACACATTTTAATGTGGTTGGACCCAGTCCCCATTGTCCAGGACCCAGGTTATGATGGGACCCATATAAGAGGAGGGAGGCCTGGGCCTAGAGCAACTGAGGGAGAAGGGGAAGATGGTCAAAGTTGTGTTCTTTGAGGCTCTATTTGGTATGTAGGGTGACAAGTAGTTGGGATATGATTGGAAAAATTATCTTCTAAATTTGTAAAAAATATATTCATTCTTAAAAAAAAAAAAAATTTTGAATTGCGTTTTCTGTATATTCATTCAAACAACGAAGTCAATAAATTTAACATCAACCTCATTTTATTGCTTTGTATTAAGTTTCATTTAAAGTTTTATAATAAATTCAATAATCTAAGAAAAAACGCTGAATTTGAAATGACAAATTTTGTATATTATTTTGTTGGTTTTTTGGTGATTCCTACATTTTTCAGGTCTTTTATCCACATTAGTTTATATTTAATTTTTAAACTGATAAAATATTACCATATAATTTTTCCCATTGGTAAATATCTGGAAAGTGTAGCACATAGAGTGTAAGAAGTACCTACAATTTAATTTGAAACAGAACTCTTCAAAGCAGCAATTTACAAGTCTTGATAGCTTCTTGTTTTATATTGATTGTTTTAATTTATATTCTCTTAAAAAATTTCAATGTTTTAATATTCAGTTTATTGTTTTTAAACATGGTTAAATGTGAAAAATAATTAGGATTAACGATGAAAAATAAACTGACTTTTTAGTATAAAAAGGAGAAGAAAAAAAATAAATAAATTAAGTGTGCAAAACGCACTAAAGATTCGAGACTAACAATTAAACACTAGGTATAAAACTCGCATAACAACTTGCCATATTCTCCTTCACATCAATCATAAAATGGATTATATGAAGTTGATTTTTTTTTTTTTTTTTTGGCAGAAATATGAAGTTGGAATTGGTCGTGGGTATTTTTATTTAGATCTACCACAATACAAGGACATCGTTTTTTGTGTTTACCTTTACAAAATTCCACATTATTTTCACATAAATTCTAGCCAATACTAAAGAACGACTAGTTATTAGCAAAAAAGAATCTATCGATATCATCGATACCTAGTTGATTGCATTTTTTCATTAATTTCAGAATCACGAATTTAATTCCGTTTGTATAATTTCTCTGTCTCTCCTACTCAAGGAATGGAGGTAAGTTCTTTTAAACCATCTTTTTCTCAATTTTATATTTCCAATTTTCATTTTTTAAAATTTTCCAAAGTTCCATCGATCTGTTGAGGAACAAAAAAATGAAGAAAATTTAAATTTGCTGGTTCTCAATTTTCAACCATTAGCCTTTTTTTTTTTTTTCTCTACTTTTATCACTCCAAGATTTAATACTGTTTCTAATATATGAGTTATATAGAAATTAGAAAGAGAAAAATAAATCTTCCCACTAATGAAAATTTCTCAAACTAGCAATTTTTATTTTTTATTTTTTTTTAAATTTCTTCAAACTAGCGATGTTTTTGTCAAGAAAAATATTCAAAATGGGAGAATTTAATTAGATTCTTTTTCTTTGCCCCCATCCATTAGGGGGAAAAAAATCTCATGTTTTTGTTCAGATGTCAAATATTAAATGAATCACCTTGTTTTGTTTTTATTTATTTATTATTTTTTTTTATTTTTATGCAACATGTATGGCATGTGATGGGCCAGAATAAATATGGTATGCATTTTTATTACCAAAAAGAAAATACATATAATATGCATTTCACCTTCATATATGTTCATTCTCACACACAGTCATTAATTTTCCACCATTGAGATCTGGAAAATGCTATATATTAAAAAAAAAGAAAAAAAAATCTGAAAAATGACTTGCAAGCAAAAAAGAAAAAGAGATCTGGAAAAAGACCCATCTATAATTCTTCTACAAAATCCAAAAACCTTAATTAAAACCCCAAAATTTTATTTGGTAGCGATCTCTCAGATCTCTTAAGGCGGAGAAAACCATGTGCAATTCCTACACGCATACGTGTACTTTCCGTAAAAAAACACCAAAGTGACACGTGTCACAAATCCACATGTGCCCCCCTGCACCAACGCTATATTTATACGCAGAAACCAATCTCATTTTCTTTCCACAGCAGGCTCTGATCTCTTAATCTCGTTAAATCTGTGTGTAATTTTTGGGTGTGCGTGTTTGGTGTTTGGTGTTTGTGAAAATGTCGCAGTTAGTAGACAAGGCTAAGAACTTCGTAGCCGAGAAGGTGGCTAACATAAAGAAGCCGGAGGCAAGTATAACAGATGTTGATTTCAAGAAGCTGAGCCGGGACTCGGTGGAATACCATGCCAAGGTCGCTGTAAGCAACCCTTATGGCCATTCCATTCCCATCTGTGAGATCTCTTACACCCTCAAAAGCGCTGGCAGGTAATACAAATTTCTTCATCATTTTTCTGATCTGCTTTTCATTCTTTACTGTTAGGAATATCAACAGGCGGGACGGACTGGTTTTTGAAATTTCATTCCTATTTCCATGGAAAATTTTCTATCTCGTTTATGCGGTTTTTTCCCTTTTTTTATACATTTGGGTGATTTTTTTCGTTTTTTTATTATTTATATAAATTTTTTTTATAATTTTTGTTATAATAAAATGTAAATAAAATGATTAAAATATAATAAAAATATAATAAAATATATTAAAATAGATATTTAAAATTGGAAGCTTAGTGTTGGAGAAAAAAAAAAATGTATATATATATCGGATCGGATTCGAGATAGGATGTTTATTTTCTATTTCCGATCCATTTTCGGTTTGGATTTTAAACTTTTATCCCGAATTTGTCCGATAATTTTGATTTTTGAGAAAAAAAAAAACCATCCCATTAGAAGTGTGTACCCCGTAGGAATCAGATCGTGCGGGACAATTGTTTGTTCAATTAGTAATTTTTTATCATTATATTTCAAAAATATAAAAGTTTTATTATTTATTAATATTTTATTTGATAAATTTTACCTTGATTATTTAATTTTATTATTTTTTATTTTAAAATTTTAAAAATTAATTTTTTAATAATAATTATTTAAATTACGATATAGATATATATATATATATATATATTTCACATATTTTGATATATTATTGTCCACTTTGTAAGTGTCAAAACATTTATTTTCCTAAATTCATAGCTGTACTGATGACTACAGTTATCGTCTGTCTTGTTTGACATTGTTAAAAAGCTCTACCAGTAAATGTCCATATCCATGTGAGGTTTGGTAGACGGTGGATGGTAGCATGACCCATTTTAATATTTATTTTTATTTATTAAAAAAATTAAGAATAATAAAAGGTCTTTCATTTTTTTTTTCCTGGTAGCTACCAATTAATTTATCAAATTATTTATTAAGCATATAATTAAATATAAATTAATTAGATAATGATATATGTATATTTATTAAATAATTAATTTAGTAGTCTAGTTGGTGTTTCTAATATTATTTAAAACATTTATATATTCACACACCTCAGGCGAATATGAAATTTATTTATTTTTGTTTAATTTGTTTGTTATATAAATTAAATTATAAATTATTATAATATATAGGGTAATTGCATCTGGGACAGTACCGGACCCTGGGTCTATAGCAGCAAGTGACACAACGAATTTGGACGTGCCAGTGAAAGTACCACACAGCGTGTTAGTGAGCTTGGCAAGGGATATTGGTGCTGATTGGGACATTGACTATGAGTTGGCTTTGGGACTTACCATTGATCTTCCTCTTATTGGAGACTTTACCATCCCACTCTCTACCAAGGGAGAGATCAAGCTTCCTACTCTCTCCGATATGTTTTAATTAGTTATTTATTTCTACCTCTTCATGTTCAAACTTTCTTTACTTAATTTCCTTAATTGTATCTTTTCTAATATTATACACATATATATATAATTACCAATATGACCCTCTCTAAAACAGTATTCTTGGTGTGATAAAAAGTAGAGAACAGAATTGATGAGTGAAAACACAGCTATGCCTTATTTGATATTTGTGATGGTCATTGGTTGAAAGTTGGGAAACAGCAAATTTAAATTTTCTTCTGTTTTTTTCCACAACAGATGGAATTTTGACAAACAATGAGAAATGAAAATTGGAAGTAAAATTGAGAAACAGATGGTTTTAAGGAACTTACCTCCCATTGACTTAGGAGAGATAGATAAATTATACAGACGGAATTAAATTTGTGATTTTAAAATGAAAGGAAAGATGCAATCAACTAATATGGATGACATCGGTGGATTCTTTTTTGCTCATAACTAATCGTTCTTTTTAGTGTTAGCCAGAGAATTTTTTTTTTTAAAAAAAATTGTTTTTTGGGTTTTCTGTGAAAATAATTTAAAATTTTGTAAAGGTAACCGCACACACACACACACACACACACACACAAAAAACAAGAAAATTGTGATAAATGGCCTTATAAATAAAATTTTTCTTGTACACTAAACAGTTTAATAATAAAAGTTATTATTTTTGTATAAAATAATCCGAGTTTATATTTTTGCATCCCAATTGAAAAATTTTTAAAATTATATGCTTTCAAAATTTTATTTATGTTTTTTTTAAAAATATTAAAAAAAATGCTTGATCAACTTTATTTTATAATTTTATATAAATTAAATATAATTTATTATATTTATAAGTAGTTCTTAAATTAAAATTTTATTTTCAAAATTATTTTTAGGGGGGCTTCTTTAATGCTTATTGCATACATTAGGACTCATAATTATGTGGAAGTTACACGTTAGTCCCATCTACTTAACAGAATTATGGATGGAAAATGGATTAAGGATTAATGGAGCAACAATTAATTTACTTTTCGAGATAAAAATGTCAAAAATAAAATAAAATCAAGAATATGCATAACACACTAAAAATTAGGATCCAGAGGTTTTAAAAAAAAAAAAAAAAAGGGAAGGGGAGGAAGGAAAAAAAAAGAAAAAGAAAAAGAAAAAGAGATGTGGTCACGTATATGAGGTGTTATCAACAATCTTGGTATCTTTTTTTAACTTAAAGTTCACAATCAACGTGCACAAGCAATTAATTAATGTGATGAAATAAGCACCGAGTGTGCGTCCGTATTTTTCCCAAGCACACAAACAGATGTCTGTCATACTCACACGCTAAAAAGGTGGTAGTGAAATAAAAATCCCACATCCATAAAATCAAAAAGTGATTTGACACTTTATAATTTGATACAATCAACGTCATGCTGCCGTGCCTAGTAACGGGAGCATATAACCCAAGTGGGGGCAATAAAGTAATGGAAAAGTAAGTAGTTTAGGTCCATTGAAGATTCGGTTGAGGCAGGGCCTGGGCTTCAGCCCAGGCCTTCCTCACCTGTGCACCATACCACCTGACCTGGGTTGTCTGTCATGTGCATCTAAGTTGTGGACTCTTCAGCCCTGTCCAAGGTCTCTTCGTGGACCTAGATGCTATGGGCTTGAGTGGGCCCATATTTATATGGGTTATACCAAATGGGCTATCCTAATAATCTGACCATTACTTTTTGATATACTCATTAATTCCCATTCCGGATTCAGGTATGGATTTTGGTATCCAATATCCGGCCCAAACCAAACTTTTTTTTTTTTTTTTTGAGGGTTTAGGTTAGTTTCTATGTGACTAGCATGGGCTAAGTAAATTCAAAAAACCAAAAAAAAAAAAAAATATATATATATATATATATGGGATAATTGAATGAAAAAATTAATTAAATTTGTTTATACCTGTAATTCAAGTTTTTTTATTAAGGTAAATCATAAACAAACGGTTTAGGCAAATCATTAATATTATTTCTTGTTTATGGTATGTAATTACTTTTTTATATGTCTATTGATTAATTTACATTGAGTTTGGTAAAACTTATTTTGTACATTATAATTAACTAGAATTATATTAGACTTTTGTTTTCAAATTTGATTAATTTGAATTAAATTATTGATCAAAATTAATTTGTACCTTATTAACTCAAATTAATTAGAATTAGACTTTATTTTTTAATATGATTAATTTTGCATTAAATTAAAACTAGTAAAACTTAACTAATACTGATTGATATATATGCAGTTAATACTATTTTTTTTTTTCTCTAATCAAACTTGATTGATGAACATAAATAATAAGGAAAAAAAATAAAAAATAAACCAGGTGGAACCGTGAAAGACTTGATATATTGAGGACATAAATAAGATAAACAAGAATAATCCTGGGATTGAGATTGATCTCTATTAAGTACCATAGGAATAGTTGAAGGATGGCAGAAAAATTTCTCGGAGACATTGTCTTTTTAGCAGCCCTGAAATTCAACCAGATAGCTATATGAATATGATATTATGTTAGAGTAATAATTGAAAAACTAGTTGAGAACATATTAAAAATCCAAACAAAGTAGATCCAGTAGTGGGAGCAAACAATTGCAACATGTTGGATATTTTTCAAAAACAAAAAACCAAGAATGATAAAGAAAACTCATCTCTTATTCTCCTTATTATTTATTCCTATTAATATGATTAAATAATACTCCATAAAGCTCGTCTATGAAATAATCATGTTTTTTCCTTCTTATTATTAAAACTATTTCACATAAAAATTTTATACACTAACACATATTCATATATTCGTATATGGATATGTTAAAAATGAAATTTTAATATTATTAATATATAAATTTTAATAATGAGATTGATCTGCTTAAAATATATGTAATTATAAATAAATCATCTATAAATTAAAAACATGTTTATAGGATAAATAATAAAAAAAAAGATAATTAAACAATATTATGAAAATTTAATATAGAAAAATTAATTACTTGCAAGAAATTAAAAAAAAAAAAGATAGTTAGAATAAAAAGTTGAAAAAAATATTTTATAATCTATATATTAATATCTTTATTGGCTTGCCATATTTATTTTATTTTAAAATAATAAAATTTTATATATGATAATTAATAATAAGATTGATATCTTTATTTGTATAATATATACATTTATATTTTTGTTTTTTTGTTATATTTATTTTATTGTCAAATAATAAAATTTTATTTATGATAATTAATAATGAGATTAATATTCTTATTCAATTTCTTTTTGAAATTTTAAAATATAAGGTAAAAAATATGTATATAGTAAAATATATTCTTTTGCTCACAACTAATCATTCTTTAGTGTTAGCTAGAGAATTTTTTTTTTAAACTTTTTTTTGGGTTTTCTGTGAAAATAATTTAAGATTTTGTAAAGGTAACCGCAAGAAACGATGTGCTTGTATTGTAGTTGAACTAAAGTAAAATGCCCAATAACCAATGCCAACCACATATTTTTCCAAACAACAAAAATGATAATCAACTTCATAAAATCCATTTTATAATTGATGTGAAAGAGAATATGGCTCATTCTTATTTTGGTTTTATACTAAAGAATATGGGTTATTTTGTAACAACCCGTACCAAAATACATATGTTTTTAATAAGTTTAACCAAATTTGATTAAGTTTGACCAAGTGAACAATATGTTGATCCAAATTGACTTTTTCAATGGTCAATATTTTTGGTTTGACTGAGTATCGTTGTGTAGATTTCATTGATATGATTTCATAGACTGGTGGTACGTTAAATTCTGAGTAATGGATAAAAATTTATGTTTCTGAGAAGTTTTAAACATAAGATTTATATCAGTGTCCAAACTAGTTCCCAGTTTTTGTCTGTTAATGACCCAAGGCTCTATATAAGCCTCGATAAGCAGGCCAAACAGGAAAATAAAAGTCCAAAATATCAATTTCATCCCCAAAATATGAGAAATTCTCCCCTAGACCCATGGATCCGAACGAGGTTTCAACCCGTTTAACGACGAACCGGGTCATCGCCGTTTTTGCCCATTCCGGACACTAAGTTTGTACATTCACCAGGGAGGAAGCCCACGTCAAGGTGAGCTTGGCTGTGAAATTTCACGACGAATGGCGGCCAAATGCGCCCGGATCTGGCTGGAGAAGACGATAGCGACCGGTGAGGTGGGTTGCCAAATTTTTGTATTTTTCGGCCATTTCAAGCCAACCCATAGACCTTCTCTACCATTTGTGGACCCTTTGAACTCATTTCCATGGTTATTTTGCCCAGATTCTTCACCGTTTGAGAGATACGACAATAGGAAGTTCGGTCAAAACTTCAATCGAGTTTTTCGGCCACCGAAGGAAACTTTGGACCAAGGTGAGCTCAATGTTGGGTTCCTTGTCTCTTGGGCTTTTCGTGGATATAAATTTTGTGAATTTTGGAGGTCGTTTGATAATTTTTCCATTTTTGGATCAATTAGTTAATCATCGGATAAATTAGGACTGTGTTTGGACAAAATTGGTCAAATTGGTTAAAATTAAAGTCAGATTAGTGAAATTAGATATTATTAGGACCCATTAGGAGGTTCAATTTTGAAATTTTAGGATTCGAGTGAAAATCTCCAATTTTAGATATCAAATTCTAAGCGCACGCGGTACAATTGAACTGTTCGGTGTCCAATTTATATAATTTTAGAGTATCATAAATTATTTTAAGACATTTGGATCATACAAATGTCTTTGGTTTAGTTTTTTGGAACCTAAAAAATATTTTATTATATTACAGGTACTCGAGTTGAGCCTGAAGGCGATCCTGCAGAAGAGCAGGAGTGAGCCTCTATAGTACTATGAGTGATTATTATTTTTAAAATGTTTTGGGTATATAGAATAATATATATGTGTGGTTGGATATTTTACGTATGTACAAATTGATTGAAAGGATTGTTTTATGCATATATAATATTTGCTTTCACTTATATGAGTTATCATTTTATGTGGATTTTAATAAGATTCACTACTAGAATTGCGTTGATAAACGACGTAATAAATGCGTCGCACAAAATAAATAACGACGTATCGCACGGTGTCGCCTAACATCCTGTCGTTAAATTTATAAGACAACAAGCGACGCAGTATAAGAGTCGCCGATCTTTGAGTTTTTAACGATGCATATTTACTTTTAGCGACGCATTAATATAGTCGTCTATTTAGCAACACATTAATAAAGTTGACTATTTAGCGACACATTAGTAAAGTCGCCTATTTAGCAACGCATTAATAAAGTGGCTATTTAGCGACGCATTAATAGAGTCGTCTATTTAGCGACGTATTAATAGAGTTGACTATTTAGCGACACATTAGTAGAATCGCCTATTTAGCGACGCATTAATAGAGTCGCCTATTTAACGACGCATCGACACTTTTAGCGACGCATTATTTATTAATGCGTCGCCCTTTTTTTTTAAATTTTATGAAAAATGATTAAAATAGTAAAAATATAAAAATAATTAAAATACAAAAAACTGAATACTAGCTTCATCCAAAATAAATAGAATATAAAAATTTTAAATAAATATTTTGTCATAACAAATTAATTATCAAATAAATTAAATATCATCTTATTGACATATTTTTACATAATTTGTAAGCTATTGTATTTTTCATAACAAATTTAATATTAATTAAACTTCCATGAATGCATATTCATTGAGATGGAAGTTGACATCCTCTTGTTAACGATATTACATCTTCATACTGCATATGGAAACATTAAAAAAGTTATTAGTACTTATGCAAAATAAATAAAATATTAGTCATTATTAAATTTGTAATTTAGTAAATAAAAATTTAAAGAATATTACCATTGTTCTTAAGATTTGACGAGGCACATTTTTCCCCTCACAGTCATTACAAACATAGTCACTCTCACATTCATCCTTATTATCATTTTCATTGATACTTGGAAACTATATGACAAATGGATTGTGAGCTATCTTTGTATCTCCAAGAACATCTTCTTCAACAAAAGTACGATGTTGTGGTGAAGTTAAAACAATAGACTATCTTGATTCAAGTTGATCTTCAAAATAAAATACTTGTTGAACTTCACAAAATAATGTCAAGTAATATCACAAACATAATTTCTACAAAAGCAAGATTAATAAAACCCAATGAACCTAAGCTGCAATTAAAATGGAAAAAAAAAAAAAAAAACAACCCACCTCATGTCAAGAAAAAAGAAACTCACCTAAGCTATGGAGACAAAGAAAGAAGAAAACCAAAAAATCACGAGGGCGATACAGAGAAATCCAGCTTCTCGGCCGACAACAACGTAGGCAAATGAAAAATGAAACCTGAAATATCTCACTCTTCAAGTCTCTCTTAGATTGCTTCCAAATCTAATATCGATTAGGTAGTGTACTTGATGCAGTTTTAAAAAAGAAAAAATGGATTCAAAGGAGCGCGTAAAGATTCTAAAACGCGCCAAAAATGTTCAAAAAATGGCAAGAACGCACATTTTCTCCCAATTGCATTTTTTTTCTTTGATTAATTTTTTTATTTTTCAACTACAAATAAAAATTGAAAATATTTCTTAAAAATGCGAAGCAAAATATCGAAGATTACTGTTTATTTTTCTGTTTCCAAGTACATTTTTATTTTTAATAAAATTTGCATGTCTTTCAAAATTTTTGTTTTTGTTAATTGAGAGAATAGGCGACGTATTCTCTTCAAGAAGGATCGCCTGTTCTTTAATTTTGGGATCAAGCGACGTATTATGGTCGAAAAGCGTCGCCTGTTTCATTTTTTTATATTTTCTTTATAATCTTTAAATAATTTTTTAATTGTTGATCTACAAATATATTTATGTAGCAATCCAATGAACATAAATTCCATTGGTCTAAAAATAGAAAATAGTTTTGTCAATGGTCTTCTCAGTTATACATATATGTGTATAGACGAGACACAAAATATCTCAAGACCTAATTTGAGATAGGATGCCGAATATAGAATTCTAATTCAACAAGCATTTATTGACCAATTTATCTAGATAAGTATGTTAAATGAGCTTAGCTTTCATGTGTTTGTGGTCATTGATAGTTTGCTTGTTTTTAAAAATTGAAAGTCTATTAAATTGCTTTTTTTTAAATAAAAAAATAAAAAATAATTGAAGGAATAGGCGACGCAATTCCATTAAAACACGTCGCCTATTCCATTTTCTTTTTTTAATCTTTAATTAGTTTTGTTGATTGGTCATCTACAAATTAAAAAAAAAAAGCATATTTGCAAAACTAAAAAATTACTAAAAATAACTTTCAAATTGAAAAAAAAATTAAAAATTGGTTGGATGAAATGGCGACACAGTTGTTTACAAATGTGTCGCCTTTTAGTCTATTTAGCGACTCTTTCTTAAAAGACTGTATCGTCTAAAACTAGACTAGCTAGTTCTTATTGTATTATTACATCCAAGTGATTTGGCCTGGTGGTGTGGTGATTTCTTGAGAGTATAAGAGGTCCTAGGTTTAGTTCATGTTATGATCCTATTTTGATTTTTTTTTTAAATGTTTAAACAAAAAAATTGGGAAAAAAAAGGGGATGCATTTGTCACAGAATGCGTTGCCTGTTCATCTATTGGTGACGCATTGTTAAAATAATGTGTCGCCTAACACTATATTAGCTAGTTTTGTTATATTAGTACATACAAGCCATTTGGCTTGGTGATGTGGTGATTTTTTGATAGTATAGTAGGTCCTGGGTTCAATTCTTGTTATGACCCTATTTTGAATTTATTTTTTTTTATATGTTTAAACAAAAAAATTGAAAAAAAAAAAGAACAGGCGACGCATTTGTTGAAGAATGCATCGCCTGTTCATATATTTGGCAACACATTGTTTAAATAATGCGTCGCCTAACACTATATTAACCAGTTTTTGCTGTATTAGTACATATAAGTCATTTTGCCTGGTGGTGTGGTGATTTCTTGAAAGTGTAGGAGGTCTTGGGTTCAATTCTTGTTATGGTCCTATTGGGTTCAATTCTTGTTATGGTCCTATTTTGAATTTATTTTTTTTAAATGTTTAAAAAAAAATTGAAAAAAAGAAAAAAACAGGCGACGCATTTGTTGAAGAATGCATCGCCTGTTCATGTATTTGGCGACGCATTGTTTAAATAATGCATCGCCTAACACTATATTAAACATTTTTTGCTGTATCAGTACATATAAGTCATTTGGCGTGGTGGTGTGGTGATTTCTTGAGAGTGTTGGAAGTCTTGGGTTCAATTTTTGTTATGGCCCTATTTTGATTTTTTTTTTAAATGTTTAAACAAAAAAATTGAAAAAAAAAAAAAAGAACAGGCGACGCATTTGTTGAAGAATGCGTCGCCTGTTCATGTATTTGGCGACGCATTGTTTAAATAATGCGTCGCCTAACACTATATTAACCAATTTTTGCTGTATCAGTACATATAAGTCATTTGGTTTGGTGGTGTGGTAGTGTAAGAGGTCTTAGGCGACGCATTTGTTGAAGAATGCGTCGCCTGTTCATGTATTTGGCGATGCATTGTTTAAATAATGCGTCGCCTAACACTATATTAAATAATTTTTGCTGTATCAGTACATATAAGTCATTTGGTTTGGTGGTGTGGTGACTTATTGAAAGTGTAGGAGGTCCTAGGTTCAATTCTTGTTATGGTCCTATTTTGAATTTATTTTTTTTAAATGTTTAAATAAAAAAATTGAAAAAAAAAAGAATAGGCGACACACTTGTTGAAGAATGCGTCGCCTGTTCATGTATTTGGCGACTCATTGTTTAAATAATGCGTCGCCTAACACTATATTAACCAATTTTTGCTATATCAATACATATAAGTCATTTAGCCTGGTGGTGTGGTGATTTCTTAAGAGTACAGGAGGTCCTGAGTTCAATTCTTGTTATGGTCCTATTGTGATTTTATTTTATTTAAATGTTTAAAAAAAAATTGAAAAAAAAAAGAACAGGCGACGCATTTGTCTTTTCATGTATTTGGCGATGCATTGTTTAAATAATGGGTCGCCTAACACTATATTAAATAATGCGTCGCCTAACACTATATTAAACAACTTTTGCTGTATCAATACGTATAAGTCATTTAGCCTGGTGGTGTGGTGATTTCTTGAGAATGTAGGACGTCCTGAGTTCAATTCTTGTTATGGCTCTATTTTGATTTTATTTATTTTTAAATATTTAAACAAAAAAATTGAAAAAAGAAAAAGAACAGGCGACATATTTGTTGAATAATGCGTCGCCTGTTCATCTATTTGGCGATGCATTCCTAACATAATGTGTCGTCTGACATTATATTAACCAGTTTTTGCTGTATCAATACATATAAGTTATTTGGCCTAGTGGTGTGGTGATTTCTTGAGAGTGTAGGAGATCTTGGGTTCAATTCTTTTTATGGCCCTATTTTGGTTTTATTTATTTTTAAATGTTTGAACAAAAAAATTGAAAAAATAAAAAAAAGAATAGGCGATGCATTTGTTGAAGAATGCGTCGCCTGTTTATCTATTTGGCGACGTAACACTATATTAAGCAGTTTTTGTTGCATTAGTACATACAAGTCATTTGACCTGGTGGTGTGGTGATTTCTTGAGATGTAGGAGGTTCTGGGTTCAATTCTTGTTATGGTCCTATTTTGATTTTATTAAAAAATTAAAAAAAAAAGTGAAGAGAGAACAGGCGACGCACAATCTTACTGGTCCGTCGCCTATTACACGTATAACAAAAAAAAAAAAAAAAAACCTCAGTTATGTTGCTCTAATATTTTTATGGGTTATTTGTTGTTGAATGAAAATTAGATTAATTAAAAGAACTAAAAAAAAAAAAAAGGTGAAGAGAGAATAGGCGACGCACAATCTTATTGGTGCGTCGCCTGTTACACGTATAACAAAAAGAAAAAAAAAAAAACAACCTCAGTTATGTTGCTCTAATATTTTTATAGTTTATTTGTTGTTGAATGAAAATTAGATTAATTAAAAGAACTAAAAAAAAAAAGAGGAGGAGAGAACAGGCGACGCACAATCTATATAGTACGTCGTATATTTATTGAGTTTTTATTGACGCATTAACCTCAGAGTTGCGGTTTTATTTTTTCAAACGTGTTTGTTTCATAACGTCACTAAGTGAGTGTCGCTATATATCAATTTTTGCATAGTGATTTTTATTAATTTTTAGCTTTGATGAGTTCTTAGTGAACCTGTGAATTATGTTAATTAAATATACTGGTATTTGAATTGAGATTTTAAATCGTTTTGGAAAATAATTGATTTGAGAAACAGATCGAAAATTTATATGATTTTAAGCATGTTCAAATATTTTATAAATTTTTAGGTGCTTAAAATCGGTTTATGGTGAACATATTTCACTGTGGTATTTCTGGTTTTCCCATAAAATGATGATTTGAATTTTTTTTTGAAATATTAAAATAAGTTATTGAATTTGAATATTTATTCTGAATTATGATATAGTACTGGTTGGAAAAAAATACGTATGCTTTTACAAAGTTGTTTTAAGGATGCTGTATCGTTTATTTATAAATTGATGTACCATGTAATGCCAATATCTTGTATTAGTATTATATTATATTAGAGCCCACGGATTTTTCCATGGTACCGTAAGATTGGATTTATCCCACAAGTTATTATTGCCATTATATCGTGAGGTTGGGCTTAGCTCACAGATATTATTGCCACAGACCATAAGATTGGGTTTATCCCATATGTTATTATTACCACGGCATCATGAGGTTGGATTCAGCCTACAGAATATTTATTGCCACAGACCGTGAGGTCGGATACGTCCCGAGGGCTTACTATTTCCACAATACCTTTCGGATATTAAGGATCGTGAGGTGAGTGTATTCCACGGTTTACAGATTGGTACAGCGAATGGTACATGATATATGTTTGAATATATTGTTGGTTTCAAATATTATGGTTATTTATGCATTTTCATATTTATTTCGTGGAAATATATTTATAAGATTTTATGCTTAATATTTATATATTGTTTAAGATATTTTATGATATTATATGGATCATTCATTTTTTTTTTTCACTTTGAGCATCGATTTTATGATATTAAATTGGGATACAAGATCGGATTTTATGAAATGATTTTTAAATGGGGACTTGTACTGTTGTGGATTTATTTTATATTTATACATTGAAGTATTATTGATATTGCTGGTGTTCGTTGTCTGCGTTTTAAAGTGAGATTCCGTTGGACATTTTCTAAGGATTGCCTAGTAGAACTTCACTAGACGGAACCACCAGAGAGATCTTGAGAGGGTTCCTAGGACGGATCTTGTCATATTTACACTGTTAATCTATTATCCTTAGCATGTTTGGCACATTTAATCTTTTTTATTTTTTTATTTTTTTCTTTTTTTTTAACTAAAAAGTTAATATAAAAATTTTAAAATGTTATAAATTAAAACATTGAATTTTTTTTTTTACAGATATAAATTAAAACAATCAATATAAAAGATTTAGAAATGTTATATATATATATATATATATTTTTTTTTGTTGAAACAAAAAATAAATTTTTTTCAATAGATAAATAAATGAAGTAAAAAGAAAATTGATAAGGTGATTAATGACCTTATGAATAGATTTTTTTTCAGCACATATAGTACAGTCTAATCGTAAAAGTCATTAATTCTTGATAAAATAATTCGAATTATATTTTCTCATTCTAATAAAAAAAAATTATATCGTTTCAAATTTTTATATCTATTTTTCAAAATATTAAAAATATTTTATTTTACAAAATTATTGTTTTTGGCCTTCTTTAGTGCTTAGTGCATACATTTGGACTCATAATTATGTGGAAGTTACACTTTAGTCTCATCTACTTAACAGAATTATGGATGGAAAATAGATAAGGGATTAATGGTGCAAAAATTACTTTACTTTTCAATATAAAAATGTAAAAATAAAAAAAAATAAAAAATCTAGAATATGCATAACACACTAAAAATTAGGATCCAGCGGTGCAGATAACCACATATATATTTAATCGGTTATTTATTTTCAACACAGTAATAATAAATAAATAACTTTTCTATAATGCTCATCGTCGTTGTCTAATCTATAGTGGCCGTTGATAATATACAGCCTGTATTTATACAAATATCACAAAATACCACCCAAATAAAAGAAGAAAGAAGGGAAGACAAATAAAAAAAAAAAAAAAGAAAAAAAAAGAAAAGAAAAAGAAAACGAGATCTGGTCACGGATATAAAGTGTTAACAACAATATTGGTACCTTTTTTACTTAAAGTTCACAGTCAGCATGCACAAGTAAATAAAAAGGTTGTAGTGAAATAAAAATCCCACATCAAGAAAATCAAAAAGTGATTAAACACTTTATAATTTGATAAAATCACTCTCGCACTGCCGTGCTTTAGAGTCCAAGCCCAACAACAAGCCCATTTTGTTTTATTCACCAAAACAAAAAAGCCCATTTTATTTTTAAGCCACTTTAATAATCATTATTGTTTTAGTTTTCAACGAAATATGTGAGTGGAGAATCAGAGTGGAGTTCGTCTCTCCTTTTGCTGGTTGATTTTGTTGTTGTTCGAGTAGGAACATTGAAGGTCATCTTCTCCAGTGTCTCCTAAAGGTAAATTATCTAACTCTTATTGTATGCTCTATTCTTAAATGATTTATGGTTTATATGTTCTAATCCTTCAGACAAATGAACTTGTATATTTTGTTTTGGTTGCTTGCTCCACCTCACTGCTGACCCATGGATTAACAATCTTTGATTGTTCCTTAATCCATGGAAGCTTCCCTTTCCTGATGAATATTTATAATAAAACACTTTGTTCCACGAAAAGCTTTAGATAAGAAATTCAATAATGGAATGAAATAGTCAACAAACTCATAAAGCTGGAATATATTAAAAATTTGAAATCCTAGCTACCTTCAAATCTCTATGTGAATCTGATAAATTAGGGTTCTTTCAGCTATATCCTTGGACTTTTTCCCACTTAGAAGAATGGATAGATCTTGTTCATTAATCAATTCTTGTTGTTGTTCTTCTTCCTCTGGACATCAAACTAATTATGATGTGTCTTTGAGTTTCAGAGGGGAAGACACCCGTCACAGCTTTATCAGTCATCTCTACGCAGCTTTTCGTCAAAAGGAATTTACAGCTTCTTAGATGATGATAAACTTTAGAGAGGCAAATCCATTTCTCAAGAATTGTTGGAACTTGGAAGCAATCAAAGATTCTCGCTGTTCGGTCATCGTTATCTCGGAAAACTATGCTGACTCGACTTGGTGTTTGGATGAACTTGTCGAGATTGTTAAATGCAGGAAGGACAATATACAGATTGTTCTACCAATTTTCTATCACGTAGATCCATCTCATGTACGGAAGCAGAGTGGAAGTATTGGGGAAGCATTCGAAAGAGATGACCAAGATTTTAGTGACCACTTAGAAAAGGTGCAAAGCTGGAGGGATGCGTTAAAAGAAGTAGGCAATCTAGCTGGATGGCATTTATATGATAGGTAATTGAGTAATTGATTATTACCATCTATCCTTGTTGAATGAAATTTTTATTCTTATATATGCTTATGTACTTAATGAATTTTCTTCTATTGAATGATATTTTCCAATTTTATAATGGGAGAAAAGTGACATGACAAATGCCAGATTTAAGGAGTGTCACCTGTTATATGGTAAATATCATTCAATAGAAGAAAACTCATATGTATATATTACCAATTGCAATTACCTGTTATCTCTCACTATAGATCTATTGTTGTTTAAATTTCTTAAGGGATGAAGCAAAATTTATACAAGACTTCATTGTAGAGGTATCAAGTAAAGTTGGTCTTGCACGATTAAACATTTCAGAGGACCTCTTTGGAATGGATTCACGACTAGAGAGACTAAACTTATGTGTTCATACTTCATCATTGGACGATGTTTGTATTATTGGAATTTGCGGAATGGGTGGAATAGGAAAGACAACTCTTGCCAAAGCTTATTAAGATTGGAAGTCTTCTCAATTCCAAGATAGTAGCTTCCTTGCAATGTTAGAGAAGTTTGTGAAAAGAAGGAAAATGGTCTTGTGTATTTACAAACTCATCTTCTTTCAGATATTCTTGATGGGTTACCTACAAAAGTAAGGGATGTTCATGAAGGAATGGACATGATAAGAAGTAGATTATGCCATAAAAAAGTTCTTATAGTTCTTGATGATGTGGAGAAATTGGACCAGCTAAAAGTATTTGCTAAGAAAAATAGTTGGTTTGGTTCTGGAAGTAGAATAATTGTAACATCTAGAGATGAAAGTAAGCTTAGTAGTACATATAGAGGATCTATAAGATATAAAGTTGAGCATTTAAATTACCGCGAAAGTCTTCAACTATTTTCTTGGAAAGCCTTCAAAAGCATTCAACCATCAAACGATTACATAGAGCTGTCCAAACAAGTGATAGCTTATGCCAACGGTCTTCCATTAGCTCGAGAAGTACTAGGTTCCTTTTTATGTGGAAAAAGTATAAACGAATGGAAAAGTGCTTTGGATAGATTAAAGGAGTATCCAAAGAAGGCGATTGTTAAAGTACTTCAAATCACTTTTGATGCACTTGAAGAAACAGAGAAAAGTATTTTTCTGGATATTGCATGCTTCTTCAATGGGTTGAATAAAGATTATATTATATGAATCATGGATGCCTGTGGTTTCTTTCCAGAAATCGGGATAAGAGTCCTTATTGATAAATCAATCCTGCACATTTGTCATGATAACAGAGTGTGGATGCACGATTTACGACAAGAGATGGGCAAGGAAATTGTCCGAGAAAAATGCTGCACTGAACCGGGAAGGCGAAGTATGTTATGGGATAATGACGATTTATATCATGTTTTAGAAAATAACACGGTAAGGGTCCTGCTGATATAAAACCTTGGTTTTGACATTTGTATTGCTTAATATCTCAATTTTATAAATTTAGGTACAATTCACCTTGAGATGTCCAGGTTTTCTCTCCATTTTATTTTTATTTTTTTATAGCAATAATTAGTTTTCCAAATAGTGATCTAGCAGCAACAAAATGCACTTAAACCTTTTTATTTGACTTGTATGTAGAAACAATGTGTTTTATAGATGAAATATATATCTAGCTATGTATAAAGACTCATAAATTTTATTTCACTAATTATCATTATTATTATTATTATTTTTTTCTTAACTATCAGGGAACAGAACAAGTTGAAGCCATAGTATGCCATTTTCTAACACAGAAAATACTTAGCTGGGAAGCCTTCTCAAGTATGAAGAAACTAAGATTGCTCATTATTGATTTTGGCTGGGGAGACACAGATTGTCACGCAACAAAAGTTGAATATTCTAAAGAGTTATGGTTCCTTGAATGGTTTTATTTTCCTTCTGAAGATTTTCCATCAGGTTTCCAACCAGATGGGCTTGTTGAATTGCAGTTGTTTGGTAGCAATATCAAAGAACTGTGGAACAACCCCATCAAGGTACCAATATTAGAACCTCTTATTTTATAGTAATCTCTTTGGAACGTAAATATATAATTTTCTGGCAAAATAACATTTCCTCATTTTCAATATAGCAGCCATTCCACAATTTGCAACTCATTGACCTAAGATATTCAAGAAATCTTAGCAAGTTTAACGACTTCAGGATGGTTCCAAATCTGGAAAAGTTGATTCTTCAATGTTGTTCAAAACTACTGGAGGTTCACCCATCCATTGCATATCTCGAAAGGCTTACTTTACTAGATCTGAAATATTTCACAAGTCTAGAAAATCTTCCAGCAAGCTTAGATGGTTTGAAATCTCTCAAAGTTCTCGAGCTTGAAGGTTGTTAAAGGTTTCGTTACTTACCAGAGGACCTGGGGTATCTAAATAGTTTGGAGCAGCTTAATCTGAGAGGTACTGCTGTAAAATACCTACCATCTTCCATTGTACTTCTGAAAAACTTTAAGACCCTATCATGTGGTGAAGGACCCTTAGGACCACGACAATGGAAAAATGTTATCAATATCATTGTTGGCAAAGATCTTTCCTCAGCTGGTCTTCATTCTTTGAAAAAATTGGAATTAAGTAGCTGCAGTCTTGAAAATAGAAGGTATCCTCAAGATTTTGGCTGCTTAGTTTCTTTAGAAGATTAAGCCTCAGAACTGTTTTTGTTGCCTACCTGTCAGTATCAATAAACTATCCAAGCTTAGGTATCTTGATGTGAGGCTTTGTAAATATCTAAAATCATTGGGACCAGAGCTTCCAACTAGCTTAGAAATGGTAAAGGTTGATCACTGTACTTTATTGGACACCTTTCTTGATCCACTGAGCCAATGCACGTTGCGGTGTTCTGCAAGTTGTGTGAACTGCTTTAATTTGGTGGAGGCAAGGCAGCAAAAGTACAGCAATTGCCTCCTTAAAAAGTTATCTCCAGGTCTCTCTACATTTCTCTGTGTTTAACTGTTAGTATATTTTTGTATTTGATGCTTACTGTTATTAACATGATGGTTCTTAAATGTTTACAGAAGCCTTCTAATCCAATGAAAATGTTTGATATTGTTCTTCCTGGAAAAGAAATTCCAGCCTGGTTCACTCGTCAAAGTTCTGGGTCATCGATAAGTTTACAACTAGATCCAAATTGGTGCAACAGTAAATGGATGGGTTTTGCTTTCTCCGTATGCTTTGTTTTTATGGGCTTCTCAAGTTTTCTCTGCAATGTAAAAATCAATGGAAATGATTGGGGATTGGGACAGTTGGAGTTTCCTCGATGCCATGAGTTCTCTATGCCTCACCTTTGGTTATTGTATTTGCCTCGTGAGATCTATTTCCATATAGAGTGGCAGAACAACAACTGTGGTCGGGTTGAGGTTTCCTTCGAAATACATAACCAAATTAAAGGAAACTACACGAACATGGCCATTGGATTTTGTGGTGCTCGTTTGGTATATGAGCCAGACATAGAAGATCTGAGCTGAATTGCCTGCAACTGCATTGAATTTCCTGATGAGGATGTGGATTTCTTTTGCAGAATGAAGAATGAAAGGAATTTAAGAAATAACTTCACTTTTCCTTCTTAACTTCAATAGAACTATCCAATTTGTTTTTGTTGTGTGCAAATATGCCACATTTCAGTTTTGGCAGTAAATTAGAAGGCCATCTAAACCAAATAGCACCGACCTAGACAAACTAGAGAATTCATGCCTGCTTAGATGTCAGTTTGGCGGCATTATGGTGGGAACCATATCAAAACACTTGAAATATATTTGATAATATTTGTGACTGATATATATATATATATATATACACACACACACAAAAGGAGTGTCAACTTTTAAAGATAGTCTGTGTGACAGGTTTTATTTGGGCATTAGAAGGTGTAAAGATGAAAACCATAAATTAAATGCTGAAGAAATGTTATTCACGCAACATAATAGAAAACACGAAATATCTTACATTTGAATTATAAGAAACTATATCCTTAGAGATTTGCCATTGATGAGGTAAGCCAAAGGCACAGTAATCTATATATAGCCGAAGATATAACTTTATTCTGTGATAATCAGAGAACAATTATCTGTATCTAAAGATCCAGAAGAATGAAAGAAGCATTCTAATGAAAAAAAGACTTGAATCAGTGTGTTCATGCCTAAAAATAAAGGTTCAGCTCCAAAAATGAACTAACATGGAGGTTGAATTGTTCATCTTGGAATCCAAATTTTTATAAACTTTCAGCTTACCATATTTAACCACCACCAGAATTCTGTAATTTTAGATGCTTTGTATTAGCTTATAAAAAGGGAAGTTCAAACCAACTAAACTAGCAAAAGCAAAAGAGAAAAAAGCGAATATAGATTTTTTACTCTGTTTAAACATATTGAAATATCCTTAAAAAGAAAAGGAAAAAGAAAAAGGAAAAGAGAAAAAAGAAAGCAAGGCAGCAGGGTAGATTCTGTCCGCTTAGTAAATAACCCCAAATCAATGATACTTCAAATTTTAGTCTATTTCTTGCAAAAAATGGAGTTTGAAAATTTTAATCTACAACCATAGAATTAAATATAAATCAATTATTAATTTCTTTATCTACATCAAGGCACTATAAATATTAAGAGAAATGTTAATCATAAATTATTGCAATGTTGCTTTAAATACAGGTAAGCATTAACCATAAAGAAGTGTAATAAATTCTTATGTCTTTTTGGTATATAAGCAACAAAGATTTTACTAATGATAACTTGTTGGTATAAGCAACAAAGATTTTACTAATGATAATAATTATAAAACCAAGTGAAAAAGACACCAGGACGAAGCTACTTGGGTCAAAGACTACTTAGTGTCACGGTTAAAGCATTTCATCAAACACTTGGTGAGCATTCTCTCCATTATGGGCCTTATAATCCACTTTGGGCCTATTTTGGGCCTTACAATGGGCCAAGCCATGTACATATCCATTCTAGATGTTTCTTTAGATATTTTATGTAAAGTAGGTGGGAGTAGGTGGGAACCATTCTCCACCGTAGGATTAAAGCAATTATAGCCGTAGGATTAAGCTTTGTATGCCTATAAATAGGTGGAGGCCTCATTTGGCCAAACCATCCAAGAATCCAAACTTCTCTTGTAAAGCTCTCTCTTAAGCAATATACTCTCATTCTTCCAAACTCTCTTTGTGCTCTAGCTTTCTTTGCTTAGCTTTCTCTTTTAGTGGGCAAAAGGCTTACTTAGTTGCAACAAAGGGTCGGAATAGCAACTAAGGCCGCACGGCTTGAAGGGTAAACAAACAAGTCCGTGACAAGTGGTATCAGAGCCAAGGTTAAAGCTAGCATCTAGAGCAACATGTCTTCCTCAGAGGTTGTGATTGAAGAAGCAAGGGGAAGGGAGGTCATCCCCGAAGCTGCAAGGAAGGGACGTGGGCGTTCAAAGTCGAAGGACGTTCTCACCGCCATGGAGACCAAGGTGGTCAAGATGGAGTTGGCCGTTGCCGACATGTTGGAGCGGCTTGATTGTGTGGAGCAAGGCATGGGGGAGCTCGATGGCCGAGTGGAAGGCCAAGTGGGGGAGCTTAGAGGTACCATGCAAGACACCAACGAGGCCAACACCGAGGCATGGCGTCATGAAAGCCAAGCTTTCCAAACAAAGGTAATTGAAACCTTGTCCCTTATGCAAGCTCAATTAGATGAGTTTAAGAAGAGTTTAGAGGAGACTCGTGAGGATTGGGCATTATGCAAGAGAGCTGCAACTAGTGGCACGGCCACCACCCAACAAATAGTCTCTACTCCAAGGGTAGATGTTCCCAAGCCCAAGGAGTTTAGTGGGAGAAGGGATGCAAAGGAGTTGGACAACTACATGTGGCACATGGAGCGATACTTCGAGGCCTTGGATTTCCAAGACGAGAAGCAAAAGGTAAACACCGCTACCCTATATCTTACTAATCTTGCTGCGGTGTGGTGGCGTAGAAAGCATGAAGAAATGAAGAGAGGCATATGCGCTATCAATTCTTGGGAAGATTTAAAGAGTGAATTGAAGAAACAATTCTATCCCGAGAATGTGGCGAATGAAGCTAGGAAACGCATGAAGGAGTTGAAGCACCAACGTTCCATCCGTGAATATGTGGAGCAATTCTCCGGGTTAATGCTCCAAATTCCCAACATGAGTGAGGAGGATCTCCTTTTCAACTTCATGGATGGGTTGCAACCGTGGGCATACCAAGAGCTTCAACGAAGGGGAGTACAAGATATTTCCACTGCCCTCACCACGGCCGAAACGCTTGTCGAATATAGGCAAGGTGAGTCTTCCAACTCTAAGCCTAAAATTAATTACATTAAAGGTGGGGGAGCCAAATTCCATAAAACTCCCCAAAGTAACGAGTTTCCAAGAAGGCCACCACTACCAACCAAAGATTGGAAGAAAGGAGGTAAGCCCGAATTCAAGCCGAAAGAAAATTGCTTCTTATGTGATGGTCCCCATTGGGCTAGAGATTGTCCGAAGAGGAAGTCCTTAAATGCCATGCTCGAAGAGAGGGAAACTCACGAGCACACGCAAATGGGTTGTATACAACTCCTTAACTCACTGAAGGCTAGTCCAATCCCAACCAACAATACGAAGAACTCCCTAATGTACGTGGCGGCACGTATCAACGGGAAAGATGCCCAAGTCATGGTAGACACCGGCGCATCTCACAACTTCGTAAGGAAGGAGGAGGCCATGAGGCTTGGCCTTAAACTCGACAAAGGTCAAGGGTGGTTGAAAACGGTGAACGCGGAGGCTAAACCGCTAGATGGCATGGCCCGTAACGTGGAGTTGCACCTTGGCACTTGGCAAGGTAACGTAAACTTCTCCATTGCTCCTATGGATGACTTTGATATTGTACTTGGCATGGAATTTCTTAGGCAATTCAATGTGGTACCACTCCCTCGCTACAACACGGTGTGTATAATGGAGGGAGGCCCTTGCATGATTCCAACAATGCACAAGCCAAGTACTTCCAACCGCCTCTCCGCCATGCAACTCAAGAAAGGAATAAAGAAAGGAGAGCCTACATTCCTTGCTACTCTACGCGAGGAAGAAGAAGCTACTTCCAAGGAGCCACCGAAGGAGGTTAGCCAAGTCCTTGAGGAGTTCAAGGATGTCATGCCACCACAACTACCCAAGAAACTTCCACCAAGGAGGGAGGTGGATCATTGCATCGAGTTGGAGCCCGGTGCGAAACCACCCGCAAAAGCACCATATCGCATGTCTCCACCGGAGCTAGAGGAGCTAAGGAGACAACTTAAGGAGCTTCTGGATGCCGGTTATATTCAACCGTCGAAAGCACCTTATGGAGCACCCGTCTTGTTCCAAAAGAAGCACGATGGTTCATTAAGGCTATGCATCGATTATAGGGCGCTCAACAAGGTTACCATCAAGAACAAGTACCCTATACCGTTGATAGCCGATTTGTTTGATCAACTTGGAGGAGCAAGGTACTTTACTAAACTTGACTTGAGGTCGGGGTACTACCAAGTTAGAATTACGGAGGGTGATGAGCCAAAGACTACATGTGTTACTCGATATGGAGCATATGAATTCCTCGTCATGCCCTTTGGTCTCACCAACGCACCCGCCACTTTCTGCACTCTCATGAACAAGATCTTCCATCCTTACTTGGACAAATTCGTGGTGGTTTATTTGGATGACATTGTCATCTATAGCAAGACGCTAGAGGAGCACATCCACCACCTACGAATTGTGTTCAAGGTTCTAAAGGATAATGAGCTTTACGTGAAGAGAGAGAAGTGCTCGTTTGCAACCAATGAGGTGTATTTCCTCGGCCACAAGATCAAGGATGGCAAGCTGCACATGGATGAAGCCAAAGTGAAAGCCATCCAAGAGTGGGATCCTCCAACCAAGGTGAGTGAGCTGCGATCTTTTCTTGGTCTTGTTAACTATTACAGGAGGTTTATCAAAGGGTATTCTGCCCTAGCCGCACCACTCACCGATCTGCTAAAGAAGAACAAGACATGGAGTTGGTCCACCCAATGCCAACAAGCCTTTGAGGACTTGAAGGAGGCTATTATGAAGGAACCCGTGTTGGCATTGCCCGATTGCTCCAAACCATTCGAGGTGCACACTGATGCTTCCGACTTTGCCATAGGGGGCGTGTTGATGCAAGAAAGGCATCCAATCGCATTTGAAAGCCGCAAGCTCAACGACACGGAGAGGAGGTATACGGTCCAAGAGAAGGAGATGACCGCCATCATCCACTGCTTGCGCACTTGGAGACATTACTTGCTGGGGTCCAAATTCGTGGTAAAGACTGACAACGTGGCCACAAGCTATTTCCAAACTCAAAAGAAGTTAAGCCCCAAGCAAGCTCGTTGGCAAGACTTTCTTGCCGAGTTCGACTACAAGCTCGAATACAAGCCCGGTACAGCCAATGTAGTTGCCGATGCATTAAGTAGGAAAGCCGAACTAGCTTCGATAACCAAGTTCCAAGGGGAACTACCCAACCTACTAAAGGAGGGCATGGACCATGATGTTGTGGCCAAGCAACTCCTACAACTTGCCATGGAGGGCAAGACTAAGAGGTTTTGGGTTGAGGACGGCCTTCTCTACACTAAGGGGCATCGCATCTACGTACCAAGGTGGGGCAACCTAAGGAAGAATTTGATCAAGGAATGCCATGACACCAAATGGGCCGGCCACCCAGGGCAAAAGCGTACGAGAGCTTTGTTGGAGACCAACTATTATTGGCCACAAATGCGGGACGATGTCGAAATGTATGTAAAGACCTGCCTTGTTTGTCAACAAGACAAGGTGGAACAGCGACAACCCGCAGGTTTATTGGAGCCACTACCAACTCCGGAGAGACCATGGGAGAGCATCTCCATGGACTTCATCATTAGCTTACCCAAGTCCGAGGGATGTAGCACGATAATCGTCGTAGTTGATCGATTCTCCAAGTATGCTACATTCATTGCCGCGACAAAGGAGTGTCCAGCTGAGGAGACGGCACGGCTATTCTTCAAGCACGTGGTGAAGTATTGGGGACTCCCAAGATCAATTATAAGTGATCGAGACTCAAGGTTCACCGGAAGGTTTTGGACGGAGTTATTCAAGCTCATGGGCTCGGAGTTGCATTTCTCTACAAGCTTTCATCCACAAACCGATGGGCAAACCGAGCGAGCTAATGCATTATTGGAGCTATATCTACGGCACTTTGTGAGTGCCAATCAACATGATTGGGCAAAGCTGCTAGATGTTGCCCAATTCTCCTACAACTTGCAAAGGAGCGAGTCCACCAATCGAAGTCCATTCGAGTTAGCCACGGGGCAACAACCACTCACTCCACAAACACTTGTTACCAAGTATGGAGGAAGGAGTCCTGCCGCATTCAAGATTGCCAAAGGTTGGCATGAACAAGTGGACTTAGCAAGGTCGTACCTTCATAAGGCCACCAAGAAGATGAAGAAGTGGGCGGATGCCAAAAGAAGGCACGTGGAGTATCAAGTGGGAGACTTGGTGTTCATCAAAATCCTTTCATCCCAACACAAGTCTACCCGAGGACTACACAAAGGCCTTGTTCGTCGATACGAGGGACCATTTCCAATCGTCAAGAAGGTGGGCAAGGTATCTTATAAGGTGGAGTTACCTCCTACACTCAAACTTCACCCGGTCTTCCATGTGAGTTGTCTAAAACCATACTACAAGGATGAGGAAGACCAAACAAGAGGGGAGTCCAAGCGAGCACCAATAGGGGTCTACAACACTTATGACAAGGATGTGGAGAGCATCTTAGCTGATCGAGTAGTTCGTGGAAGGGACAACCATCCGAGTCATGAGTACTTGGTGAAATGGAAGGGACTTCCCGATAGCGAAGCAAGTTGGGAACCTGCTATCGCACTTTGGCAATTTGAAGATCATATCAAGAGGTTCCATGAAGCAAGCTCGACGAGGACGTCGACGGCATAGGTGGGGGAGAATGTCACGGTTAAAGCATTTCATCAAACACTTGGTGAGCATTCTCTCCATTATGGGCCTTATAATCCACTTTGGGCCTATTTTGGGCCTTACAATGGGCCAAACCATGTACATATCCATTCTAGATGTTTCTTTAGATATTTTATGTAAAGTAGGTGGGAGTAGGTGGGAACCATTCTCCACCGTAGGATTAAAGCAATTATAGCCGTAGGATTAAGCTTTGTATGCCTATAAATAGGTGGAGGCCTCATTTGGCCAAACCATCCAAGAATCCAAGCTTCTCTTGTAAAGCTCTCTCTTAAGCAATATACTCTCATTCTTCCAAACTCTCTTTGTGCTCTAGCTTTCTTTGCTTAGCTTTCTCTTTTAGTGGGCAAAAGGCTTACTTAGTTGCAACAAAGGGTCGGAATAGCAACTAAGGCCGCACGGCTTGAAGGGTAAACAAACAAGTCCGTGACATTAGGCACCCCATTTGCGTGTAAACAATCTATGTAATTTCTGAGAAACGAACTCAAGTAATTCAATAATCTGGTTGCTCTACCTCATTGTTGACCAATGAATTAACAAGCTTTATTTCTTTTTCCATGGAAGCTTCACAATAAGGATTTGTCATAAATTAATGAATATGGAAAAACAGAGTTTATATTTTTTATTAGAGTTTATGAATTGGATTTGGGAAGTAATTAACTAAACACGCTTCCTTTGGGTAGGTAAGGCTTTAGAGAAGAAACTAATTGGAAAAAAGTTAAAAACGTGTAAAGCTGAAATGAAATCCAAGCTAGCTACCAGCAAATCAAAGCTTTTAAGTTGATGAGTAGTGAAGGAATTTTATTTTAAAACTAAAAAGTTGATGAGTCATTACCATATCAAAATTATATATATATATATATATATATAGATATATACACATATATGAAGGAATTTTATTTAAAACTAAAAAGTTGATGAGTAATGACAGACATTATCACTTTATTATTATTACTACTATTATTATTATTATTATTATTTTTTGTTTTTCGTTTTTTTTCCTTGGCGCATCATTGTGTCTACTATTGCAATTTGGGAGGCAGTTTCCTTTAAGTTCAAAACTCTACGCAAAGAGAAATTTAATCTGGTAACATTCTACCACCTAATAATGAAAATCACATCTAAAAATATCCATTTTAGCTTCTAGGTTTCATCTTTTCTTATTCATATAATAAGGCGGTGTCAATATTAGCATGATCTCATTATAAGTGGGAAAATGATTTTGGTATCAGAACTCTGTATAGATATATGAAGTCTGCATAGAGAGAAAATAAATATGAGCCCTGAATTTAATTCGACTCATGTATAGAAGTCTATAAGTCAACTATGTTTAGGACATCCCAAGGAGGGACTCCCTATACAAATAGTGAAATTGTGAAAGTAGAGAATGGGAAAGAGTGCATAAAATAGAGAAGAGAAACAAACAAAATAGATATTGGCGCTTTAACATAAGTATTTGGTGCTCTCTATAGAGTCCACTATAACATATCCTAAATTTATATATTTAAATAGATCAATTACATTTATATATTAAAAAAAAAGAAAAAAAGCTATGTTTCCACTTACTGTAGTCCTACGTTTTAATTTTGAAGTAATGAAGCAAACTTCATACAAGATTTCATTGTAGAGGTATCATGTAAACTTGATGTTGCACCATTAAACGCTTTGGAGGACCTCTTTGGAATGGATATACGACTGGGGAAACTGAACTTATGTGTACATGATGATGTCCGCTTTGTTGGAATTTGTGGAATGGGCGGAATTGGGAAGACAACTCTTGCCAGAGCTTATTATGACTGGAAGTCTTCTCAATTCGAAGGGAGCAACTTTCTTGCAAATGTTAGAGAAGCAGCTTTCTTGCAAATGTTAGAGAAGTATACGAAAAGAAGGAAAATGGCCTTGCGTCTTTATAAAATTATCTTCTTTAAGATACTCTAAAGGGTTTACCTGAAAAAATAAGGGATGTTCGTGAAGGAATGAACATGATAGGAAGTAGATTATGCTATAAAAGAGTTCTTATTGTTCTTGATGATGTGGACCGATTGTCCCAGCTACGAGTACTAGCTAAGAAAGATAATTGGTTTGGCTCAGGAAGTAGAATAATTATAACAACTAGAGATGAAAGTTTGCTTCAAAGTACATAAAAAGAATGCATCATATATAGAGTTGAGCAGTTAAATGATAGTGAAGTTCTTCAACTTTTTTCTTGGAAAGCCTTCAAAAGTAGTCATCCTTCAGTGGATTTCAAAGAGCTGTCTAAATAAGTGATAGATTATGCAAATGGTCTTCCATTAACCCTAGAAGTGCTAGGTTCCTTTTTATGTGGCAATAGTATAAAGGAACGGAAAAATGCTTTGGAAAGATTAAAGAAGTATCCAAAGAAGGAGATTACTAAAGTACTTCAAATTATTTTTGAAGGACTTGAGGAAACAGAGAGAAGTACTTTCTTAGATATTGCATGCTTCTTCAATGGAGTTTATAAAGATGATATCATGCAGTTTCTGGATAGTTGTGGTTTCCTTCCAGAAATTGGGATAAGAGTTCTTATTGATATCTCTCCTACACATTCGCCATGATAACATACTTTGGATGCATGACATGTTGCAAGAGATGGGAAAGGATATAGATCGGAAAAAATCATGCAATGAACTAGGATGACAAAATAGGATATGGGATAGTGACGATCTATGTCATGTTTTGGAAAGTAACACGGTAAAATATCTATTATTTTTGGCATTTACATTTTTATAATACTTCATTTATTCAATTTAGGTATCTCTATTTCGCAAAGTAGCAATAAAGTTTTTCCCATTAGTAATGTGTATTTTTTTGTAATTTTTTTTCTTTTATATATTTTTGAAAATCTCTATTGGATGACTTTTGATTTTAGCTTATAAATACGAGGCAAGACAGTAACAAAATTTATTCAATCAAAACTTTTCTTTTGGGTGTACAGATTTGAAATTATTTTGTTTTGAAAGTAGATAAATCTAGCAATATAAACTTTTACAAATGATCTGATTCTTTGCTAGACACCTAGCATCCCATTACATGTAATTCATGAATTATATTACTATGTAAGAGGATGTTATTTAATTTTTTTTTTTTTATAAACTCATAGATTTTATTTCACTTATGTTTTGATCTCTATCTATTAGGGAATGGAAGAAGTTGAAGCCATAGTATGCCCTTTTCTAGGACCTAAAAAATTGAGTTTAGAAGCCTTCTTAAATATGAAGAAACTAAGATTGCTCATTATTCATTTTACTTGGGAATGGAGTGATGGCCACAAACCAAGTGTGGAATATCTTTCTAATGAATTAAGGTACCTTCGATGGACTGAGTTTCCAGCTGAAGATTTGCCAACAAGTTTTCGACCAGGTGGACTTGTTCAATTGAGGTTGCATTCAAGCAATATCAAACAACTGTGGAACAACCCTACCAAGGTACCATTAGCATTTCTTATTGCATGCTAATCTCTTTTGAAAAAACAAAAAACATTTAATTTTCATCTTAGTAAATAATTAAAATTCTCTTTGTTTCTAACAGCCATTAAACAATTTGAAAATCATTGACCTAAGTAGTTCCACAAATTTAATAAAATTTGAAGACTTTGGGGTGGTTCCAAATCTAGAGGAGTTAATTCTCTAAGTTTTCTAAATCTAGTGGAGATTCACCTATCCATCAAACTTCTTGAAAGGCTTACTAAATGGAACCTGGCAGCTTGCTCTAGATATGAAAATCTTCCAACAAGCATAAGTGGTTTGAAATCTCTCAAAATTTTTCGACTTCATGGTTGTACGATTAAAGCTTAATTACTGTGGGACTTGGGGCTTTTAGGTCGTTTAGAGGAGCTTCATTTAATAGGCTTCGTGGTAAGAGATAACTTACCACCTTCCATTGCACTTTTGCGGAACCTTCAGATGCTAACTTTTAGGGGAAGAGCTTTGGAAGTATCAGGACAATGGAAAGTACTGGTCGATATCATTGTAGGAAATTATCTTATCTTAGAAGGCATTTATTCTTTAAAAAAAAATTGGATTTAAGTAGCTGCGGTCTTAGGGAACGTGCAATCCCTGAAGATTTTGGTTGCTTAGTTTGTTTAGAAGATGTAGATCTGGGAGGTAACTATTTTTCTTGCTTACCTGCTTGCATTAAACAACTATCCAAGCTTAGGATTATTGATTTGAGGTTTTGTGAAAAGCTAAAATCAGTGGGACCCGAGTTTCCACCTAGTTTACAATCGGTAAGGGTTGATTACTGTACTTTGTTGGACACCTTTCTCGATCCATCAAATGACCAATGCGACTTGAATTGTTCTGCAACTTGTCTGCAATGCTTTGACATGGTAAAGAGGCAAGGACAGCGTTTGCATTGCTGAAAAGATACCTTCAGGTCTCTCTCTACCTCTTTTTTTTATTTGTAATTGTCAATTTGTGTTTGCATTTAATGCTTAATATTATTAAACATGATGTTTCTTCTTCATTGTTCATAGAATCAACCTAATCCAAGCAAAAGACTTGACATTGTTCTTCCTGGAAATGAGATTCCAACCTGGTTCACTATTCAAAGTTTAGGGACATGGCTAAGTATCAAACTAGATCCAAATTGGTGCAACAGTACGTGGAGGCGTTTCGCTTTGTCTTTGTGCTTTATTCGTAAAGGAGAGATTTGAATGATTTAAGTACAAGTTTTGATTATTGGTGTAATGTAATAATCAAGGATATGGACTCGTGAAGTTGTCTATAAAGGGAAACATCTTTGTGCAGAATTTCTGGTTAGTGTATTTATCTCGTGATATCTACTTCTGTACCGAATGGTAGAACAACAGGTGCAATAGGATTAAGTTTTCATTTAAAACCATTGACTGTCATGTTGAAAATACCCAACTATGTTCTTCAGAGAGTGTGGTGCTCGTTTGGTTTATGAGCAAGACATAAAAGATTTGAACAGAATTGCAAACGACTGCATTGAATAATAATTTCTTGATGAGAATGTGTATTCTTTTGCAGGATGAGGAGAAGAATTTATGGATTTACTACATGCTTCGCCTTTCATAAAATTATCTCATTTGTTGGTGTTGTGTAAATATTACATATCAATAGTTTTTAACTATCAATAATACTGCATTGTGTGTGTATCATTTTCCCTTTACTGAAAGAAATTGTTGTCATTTTCTCTATTGTTAAAGGAGCACTCCTTTGGTTTGTTAATTGACTATGACATGTTATAGAAATACTGTTTTTTGTTTTTTGTTTTTATTTTTTATTTTTTGGGTGGGTAAACACCAAGATGAAACACTACATGTGACAAAGTCCTAATAAATGTGAAGCCAGCCGCACCAACAGTGCGGAGATTGCTACAACTCACCATTGTTGACGATGGTTCCTGCAACTTCCAACGTAAAATTTGCTCAACAATTGTAGGCAACTGTCAAAGGTCGATGTTGAGTGTCAGAACCGATTGAAAATAGTGGACACACAACCGACCTTATGAGCCTATAAATAGGCTCCATCTCGTTGCATTCAGGCAACCAAATCCATCTCAATATCATCCCAAGTGATGAATGTTGAGAGCATTGTATAAACACCCAGAGAGAGTGTTTTAAGACTCCAAAGAGAGATTGAGAGAAGAGTTAAAAACTTCAGAAGAGAGTTTGATAGTAAAGAGAGAGATTCCACGTGAGAATCTGAGAGAGAAGTTTTTGTTTTTTGTATTCTATTTCCAAGAGAGTAATAGAATTTTTTTTTTTTATTTTTCTTCTCATATTTCTTCTCTATAGTGGTCAGAAAATCATAACAAGTGATATCAGAGCTTCAGGTTGAGAGTTTGGCTTCAAACTTGAAGAAAGAGAGCCTCTGTTCTTTAAATTGGTGTTTCGAAAAGTTGCTCGAAACTAAGATAATTTAATACTAGGTGAAAGTAGTCGACGAGAAGAGAAAAATCAAGTTCGCCGGAGAGCAACTCAATGTTGCACGTGCCCACACGCATCGCCAAAACTTTTCTGCAGCCAGCCACATGCCACATGCACCCCATGCGTTGTCTGGAGGTTGAAGACTACCACGTCAGCTGCCACATCACCACCACTTAGCCGACACATTAGCCACGTCATCAGCCACGTCATCAGCCACGCAATCCGACATGTCATTAGCCATGCAAGTGACATGTCATCTGCCATGTGTTGACATGTTATCATTCGCTATCTGCCACATCATTAGAATTTTTTCTAAAATTACATAACAGCCCCTATATTTTTTAAAAGTTACAGATTGACCCCTGTAATTTTTATATTTACAGTTTGACCTTAGAATTTTGGAAAATTACATTTTTCCTCAAATTTTTTGGTAATCGTATTTTGACCCCAGAATAGTCAAGTCCACTATTTGGCCATTCCAAATGCAATGGTTAACTCCGTTTTGCCAAATTTAGCTCTGTTTTTTATCAAGCCATTGTAAAACAAAATGTCAATGGAAGAATTATCTTCAGGTGCTATGGTTAAGCTCATTGCCACCAATTATACACTTTGGATACCTCGTATGGAAGACCTCCTTAGTTGTAAGGATTTATTTGATCCTATAGAAGCTAAAGGAGTAAACTTTGATCCCAGCAAAGAAGTAGAATGGAAGAAATTAAATAGGAAAACGATTGGTCAAATCAGGCAATGGATCGACCATAGTGTCTTCCATCATGTCGCGAAGGAAATAGATGCATATATCCTCTGGAAGAAATTGGAGGACATGTACCAAGTCAAGACTGCTTAGAACAAAGCCTTGTTGCTTAAGTGATTGGTAAATTTAAAATTACATAATGGAACTTCTGTGGCTGAGCATACTAGTGAGTTTCAGAGCTTGGTAAATCAACTATCTACTGTGGATTACCAACTAGGGGATGAGGATCAGGCTCTCCTACTCTAAGCTCTCTTCCAGATAGTAGGGAGACATTGGTAATTTCTCTCAGCAATTCGGCTCCGAATGGCAAGCATACTATGTCTATGGTTAAGGATGCCCTATTCAATGAAGAGGCTAGGAGAGAGGACATTGGCATGGACCAATCACATGCCCTCATCATAGAGAGAGGAAGACAGTAAGGAAGTGATCGAGATAGGGGAAGAGGCAGGAGCAAGAGCAGAGGCAGATCTACAGATGGCAGAAAATCATCATATAAATGCTATCATTGTGGCCTGGAGGGTCATTTAAAAAAGAACTGTAGAAAGTTGTTGAGAGAGTAGAGACTCTAAGATAATTAGCCGAAGAAGGATGGAGAGACACTAGTCACTGTTATAAGAGAAGTGGCTATCTGCTCCTCCTTAGAAAAGACATGCCTTCATATATCAACCCAAGACGTTGAGTGGGTAGTTAATACTGCAGCATCCTACCATGTCACTTCACATAGAGATTTCTTTAAAATGTACAAAGCAGGAGACTTTGGTACGGTAAAGATGGAAACTGGGATGTTCAGGTAAAAAAAATGTTGATTGTACAAGCACTTTGAAGGATTTCTGTTATGTTCCAGATCTTCGACTTAATCTACTTTTAGGATCAACCTTTGACAAGCAAGGCTATGACAACCATTTCAGCAAAGGCACATTGAAAATGATGAAAGGTGCCATAGTTGTCACCCGAGGACATATTTGTGGAACGTTGTACAAGATTCATGTGAAGATATGTGCAGATAGCCTCAACATTGTGGAAAATGAGGCATCTCAAAATCTGTAGCACCAGAGACTTAGTCACATGAATGAAAAACAATTGTCTACTTTGGCAAAGAAGAATCTTATCACTGTTTACAAGGATACTACGCTAGATCCTTATAGTCACTGCTTGTTTGGTAAGCAACATAGAGTCTCTTTTAGTTCCTTTGCATCGAGAAGATCAGAGTTGCTCAATCTGGTGCACTCTAATGTATGTGGCCCCATGGAGGTAGAGTCACTAGGTGGTAACAAGTATATCCTGACCTTCATTATGATTCTCGGAAGGTGTGGGTATATTTCTTGAAGACAAAGGATCAAGTATTAGATTACTTCAAATTGTTTCATGCCATGATAGAGCGTGAAACAGGAAAGAAGCTGAAATATCTCCACTCAGATAATGGAGGCGAGTATACTTCTAAAGAGTTTGATACCTACTGCAGAAGACACAGCATTCGATATGAGAAGATGGTTCCTCGCATCCCACAATATAATGGAGTAGCTGAGAGAATGAACCAGACAATTATGGAAAAGGTCAGAAGTATGATCAATATGGCTAAGTTGCCAAAGCCATTATGGGGAGACGTTGTTTGTGCCGCCTGCTATTTGATCAACAGATCACCGTCAGCGCCGTTGAATTTTGAAATTTCGGAGAAAGTGTGGTCAGGTAATATTCCCTCTTATTCTCACTTAAGAGTGTTTAGTTGTTTAGCGTATGTACATGTATCTAAGAAGCTCAGACAGAAGCTAGATGTAAGATCCATTCCATGCATCTTTATATGATATGGAGATGAAGAATTTGGATATAGGTCATGGGACCCAAAAACAAAGAAGGTTATTAGAAGCAGAGACGTAGTGTTCATTGAAAACCAAACAATGGAAAGACATCGAAAAGCCCAAAATGTCTCATGATCGTAATTCTTATTCTGAGGATTTTGGTCTTAATTGAGCACCTGCACAAATAGCCATAAAGGATAACGAGGTGCATGAAGATACATTAAAAGCAAACAAGGAGGAAGAAGGGGATGTTGAGTAGGGGGAGACTCAATCCTCTCAAGAAGTTGCAGGACCATCACAGTGGTCAGATGATGGTACACCTCTTGAATCCAGTGGTTTACAAGTTCGGAGTTCTAAGCGAGGTCGAATTCCATTAAAGAGATTTCCAGAATCTAAGTATCTTTTGCTTACTAAAGAGAGGGAGCTAGAGAGTTTCCAGGAAGCTGTTTCTCATCAAGATAAAGAAAAGTAACTGCAAGCAATGTAAGATGAGATCGAATCTTTGCAGAAAAATCATACTTATGAGTTGGTTAAGCTTCCACAAGGAAAGAAGCTACTGAAGAATAAATGGGTGTTCAAGCTTAAGAAAGATGGCAGCGGAAGGGTGGTGAAACACAAAGCTCGATTGGTGATCAAAGGTTTTCTTTAGAAGAAAGGAATTGACTTTGACAAGATTTTCTCACCAGTGGTAAAAATGACTTCAATTCGAGTCATATTTGGTTTAGTAGCAAGTCTAAACCTAGACCTTGAATAGATGGATGTGAAGACAACATGACTTCACGGTGATTTACATGAGGAAATCTACATAGAGTAGCTAGAAGGATTTGACGTTTTAGGGAAAGGAAACCTCGTTTGTAAACTTAAGTAAAGCTCGTATGGCCTCAAGCAAGCACCAAGACAATGGTACAAGAAGTTTGACTCATTTATGGTGAGTTAAGGCTATAAGAGGACTACAATAGACCAGTGTGTTTATATTCAAAAACTTCCAGATAGAAACTTCATTGCATTTTTGCTATATGTGGACGACATGTTGATCGTTGGACAAGATGCAATGAAAATTAGTCAGCTGAAGAAGGAATTATCTAAGTCCTTTGATGAAGGATTTAGGACCACCTTAACAAATTTTGGGAATGCAAATAATCCAAGATAAGAATAACAAAAGGTTATGGCAATCTCAGGAGAAGTATGTTGAATGAGTGATAAAGAGATTCAACATGGATAAAGCCAAACCAGTCAACATACCACTTGCAAATCATTTCAAGTTGAGTAAGAAGTTGTGCCCCTCATCCAAAAAGGAGATAGAGGAGATGGCATCAGTACTATATTCTTCAGTGGTAGGAAGTCTGATGTATGCAATGGTGTGTACCAGATCAGACATTGCTCATGTAGTAGGTGTTGTGAGCAGATTTCTTTCAAATTCTAAAAAGAAACACTGGAAAGCAGTCAAGTGGATTTTCAGGTATCTTAAGGGTACATCAAAGCTATGCTTGTGCTACAGGGGAGGTGATCCAATCCTAGAAGGCTATACAGATGCAGAGGTAGTTGGAGACCTTGATAATAGAAAGTCTACATCAGGTTATATCTACACTTTTACAGGGGAAGCTATATCATGGCAGTCAAGATTACAAAAGTGTGTTGCTTTATCCACTACCTAAGCAGAGTACATTGCCATAGCAGAAGCGGGTAAGAAAATGTTGTGGTTAAAACGTTTTCATTTAGAACTGGGCATCAAGCAAGAAGACTACAAGATACATTGTGACAATCAAAGTGCCATAGATTTGAGCAAGAACTAAATGTATTATTCCCATACAAAGCACATTAACATTCGTTATCATTGGATACACGAAATAATAGAAAAACAGTTGCTGAAATTGATAAAGATCCATACAAAGGAGAATCCAGCAGATATGTTAACAAGAGTCGTTGCTCAAAAGAAGCTGAAGCTATGCAGAGACATAGCTAGAATAGATGGCAGATGACTATCAGTTTTAAATGCAGCTGGAGAGGGAGAATTGTGAAGTTCAGCCGCACTGCCACGGTGTGAAGCCAGCTGCATCGACAGTGTGAAGACTATTACAGCTCACCGTTGTTCACAATAGTTCCTGCAACTTCCAATGTAAAATTTGCTCAACAATTATGGACAACTATCAGAGGTCGGTGTTGAATGTCAGAACCGATTGAAAATGGTGGACATGCAACCGACATTGTGAGCCTATAAATAGGCTCCATCTCATTGCATTCAGGCAACCGAATTCATCTCAATATCATCTCAAGTGAGGAGTGTTGAGAGCGTTGCATAAACACCCAGAGAGAGTGTTTTAAGACTCCAGAGAGAGCTTGAGAGAAAAGTTAAAAACTCCAAGAGAGAATTTGATAGTAAAGAGAGATTCCAGGTGAGAATCCGAGAGAGAAGTTTTTATTTTTTGTATTCTATTTCCAAGAGAGTAATAGAATTTTTTTATTTATTTTTCTTCTCATATTTCTTCTCTATAATGGTCAGAGAACCACAACAATAAATGCACTTATATAATTCAATCTAGTTGCTCGACCTCACTGTTAACCGATGAATTAAAAAGATTTCTTTTCATTTTCCATGGAAGCTTCCTTATTAAGGATTCATCATTAAATTAATGATTCTGATTAAAACTAGTTTATAAATATTTATTAAAATTTAGGGATTTGGAAAAAGTCAACAACATGTAAAGCTAGAATTGGAAATCAAAAGCTTTTTAATAACAGAGTGGCAGAACAACAAGTGCAGTGGGATTGAGTTTTCATTTACAATCAGTTGACTTTAGTGATGAAAACTACGAAAATAGTTTCCTTGGAGTGTGTACTACTCGTTTAGTAGATGAGCAAGACATAAAATAATTGAACTGAGTCACCAATGAATGCATTGAAGGATGAGGAGAAAGAATGGATTTTCCAAATACTCACCTTTTTTTTTTCTTGACTTAATGTATAGTTATTAAATTTTTTGTTTTACGTGTAAATATTTATTATAAATTGTTTTTTTACTATAAATACTGCTTGTGTAATTTTTTTTTAATTATTGATAAAATTGTTTTAATTTCAAGAAGCAGTAACTTTTAATTGTCAAAGACGCTTCTCTCTTGGTTGTTAGTTGACACTTGACAATGTCATGACAGGAGGACTACATATTTCTTTATGGAAGTCAAATCGACAAATGGATTATAGCATGCCTTTTTTTTTTTTTTTTTTTTTTGCCAACTAAACAGGGAAAGAAATGAGAATTTTTATGAAACATTTTTAATATAGGGAAAACTTTCTAGCTTCAAAGTTAGAGAATGCAGGGTTGCTTAGAAATTTTGGTACTTTAGATGCTGATCTAACAGTAGCCATTTGTATTCTGCCAACCAAGGTGGGATATCATCCATATATGCAACTGAAAATCATCAAAATATATTCAAACTATTGATACAATAATGGATAGCAAATGCATATGAAGGAAGTATTCTGGAGGCCTTCAAGTTAAGCTACTTAAAGAAGTTCTACTATATATAGGAAATTGATATGGCTCAGAGCCAAATTTGAACATACATGGCGATGGTAGTTGTTAATCATGCCAAACTGTCTTCAAATTCATAATCTTAGCTCCAATGAGTCCTTTTCTAATTGAAATTTCATTAGATTATTAGAAGGGAAGTTAAAACATCACATCTATCTAATCTCTTGACAAATGAACTTAAATAATTCAATTTGGTTGCTCTGCCTCTCACTGTTGACCATTAGAACCTCTTATTTTTCTGCTCATCTTTTTGGAAAATGAAACATTTTTTCTAATGAAAAAATACTACAAATCATCTTTTTTTTTTTCATTTTTTTTATAACAACCTTTATACACCTTGAAAATCATGGACCTAAGTCATTCGACAAAACTTCGCAAGTTAGAAGACTTTAGTGTGGCTCTCAATCTAGAGAAGCTGATTCTTGAAGGTTGAACAGAATTGCAGGAGGTTCACAAATCCATCACATTGCTTAAAAGGCCAACTTTATTGGACCTCAAATATTGCTTTAGTCCAAGAAAACTTCCAACAAGCATAGGTGGCTTGAAATCTCTCAAAATTCTGGACCTTCTTTGCTGTTCAAGTCTTTTCAACTTACCAAAGGACTTAGGGAATTTAAAGAGTTTAGAGGAGCTTAATTTGAGATATATAAATGAACTTCCATCTTCCATTGCACTTCTGAAAAAAGTACTATCTTGTGGTGGAGGACTTTTAGGATCACTACAATGGACGAATATGATAAAAACCATTGTGGGCTAGGGGTTATACTCAACTAGTCTTTTACTTTTGAAAAAATTGTATCTAAGCCAATGTGGTGTAGGAAAAGGAAGAATTCCTGAACATTTTGGCTGCTTAGTTTTTTTAGAAGATCTATATCTTAGCAGCAATTATTTTTTACTTCCCTACATGCCAATATGAATGAACTATCCAAGCTTAGGTATCTTGATTTGGGGTACTGTATAGAACTAAAATCATTGGGGCCAGAGCTACTTCCGTTGAGCCTGGAAATGGTAAGGGTTGATTGTTATAGTTCATTGGACACCTTTCTTGATCCATTGAAACAATGTAACTAGTAGTGTTCTGCATTTTGTAAGATTGATTTGATATGGTTAGCAGGCAAGGCAGCAAAAGGATAACACTTGCATTGATAAAAAGGTACCTCCAGGTCTTTTCGTCTCTCCACATTTCTATGTATGTTTTGGTTTTTTATGATTAATATTATTGAACATTTTGGTCCTTACATGCATATAGAATCCCCCTATTCCAACCAAAAGACTTGATCTTGTTCTTCCTAGAAAAGAAATTCGACCCTGGTTCACTTATCAAAGTTTTGGGTGGTCAACAAGTTTACAACTCGATCCAAATTGGTGCGACGATAAGTGGATAGGCTTGCTTTGTAAGCACTTGCATAATCAAGTTTTTGTTGTGATATAAGAATTGATGAGCAAGACTGGGGATTTGGACTCGTCGAGTGTCTCGAATTCATTGGTTCTTTGCAAAGATTGTATTTGCCTTGTCACATATACATCCAAACAAAGTGGAAGAAAAACAACTGTAGTCGAATTGAGTTTATGTTTAAAAAACTTCTTGAATTCAAAGATGAAGACAATGTGAAAATGTATTTTAAAGCATCTGGTGTTAGTTTAGTATATGAGCAAGATATAAAAGATTTGAAATGGAAAGTTTATATAGAATTTCCGGATAAGGATTGAGAATTTAGATATTTGGGGAGCTAAGTGGTGATTTTCTAAACTTTTGGGACTAAGTGTTCTCATCAAACCTTAAGAAAAGTAATACTATAGTATTAGTATAATCTTGTTCTATGAAATTTTGCATTAGGAACTGTATTTACCTATCAATCTTCATTTTGTGTCATGTTTTTCTCTTTCTTGGAGTAGATATTGTCTACATTAATAATACTATACACTTTCTTCTAAAAGTCTATTTGATAATGGTGTGAGCTGCTGTGAGAATTTAATCAATAGAAGCTGTGTAGAAGCTGCAGCTCGATGGGTTGCTGGTTCTTTGGTAGAACAGCATTGTTGATGAAGTCAGTAATATATCTCTTGGATTGCCACATCAACAAAGCTATTGGACTCACTTACGCAATGCTATTTTGTTTTGTTTATCCATTGTATCAGCTTTTTTATGCCACATCATAAAAAAATGGTGTGTTTCAAGAGAGGCAGTCCACAAAGAAATACAAGGGGCTTTTTCAAGCATAAAAAAAGAAGAACTAGGGGTACTGGTTGTCTTCTTCGATGTTTTAGAGAGAGGAAGTTCCAGATCAACTTTAGAGAGGGAAGTTCCAAAGTTCTTCGTATGAGTTTTCTATACCTTGTATCTCTATGTGAGATTGAGAGGCTTCTTTATGAAACATATGAGTGAGACTGTAATTGGGACTTTGGGATTGGTTTCAGGTTTCTTATGTGAGATCACCATTGTTGATCTGAATAGAGCTTGTAATTTTCATATAGTGCAGAAGGCATGAGGACGTTGGTCAATTTCAACCGAACCTCGATAAATTTTTGTATTGTTTGTAGATTTAAGTTCTTAGATTTTGTTCTTATAATATACAACAGTGGTATCAGAGCTTTTGTGCTCATTCTTGAGGTTTATTCTTTGAGTCTTGATTATCTAAGCTTCTGCAATTGGATTCTTGAAATTGTCAACAATGACTACGAAACTTAAAGTGGAGGTTTTCAATGGAAAATGGTGATTTCTTGCTTTGGTGCAAGAAGATGAGAGCTGTGTTGGTTCAACTTAAGGTTGCAAAGGCCATTGATAATTCCTTTGCCACAAACGTTATAGAAGACAAACATTTAGAGATTGATGAAATTGCGATGAGCACCGTCATTCTACATCTTTCAGATAATGTATTGAGGAAGGTTGATGAAGTTAAAACCACCGCTGAGATGTGGGCTAAATTGGAGCAATTATATTTGGTAAGATCTCTTTTAGATCGAATTCTTTTACTTAAACAATTTTTTGGCTTTCAGATGGATGTCTCTAAGGATTTAGATGCTAATTTGGACACCTTTAATAAGTTGATTCTTGATCTTGCCAATTGTAAAGTTGCTTTTAATGATGAACATAATGCTATTATTCTGTTAAATTCATTGCCTGAGACTTATAAAGAGGTTAAAAATTCCTTTAAGTATGGTAAAGATTCTTTGTCATTAGACATAGTAGTGAGTGCTTTGAAGTCTAGACACTTGGAATTAAAATCTAAGTCTAAATGGGAAGGAATTGCCGTGAGAGGTAGGAGTACTACCAGGAATTAGGGTCAAAATAACCATAAGAGAAAGTCTAGAGAAACTTTAAGGTCTAAGTCTAGAATTAGAGGCAAGAAGTGTTTTTATTGTAAGAAAAAAGGACATTTTATTAAGTATTGCTTCAAGAAAAAGAGAGATGAGAAAGTAAGGAACTAAGAATGTGGAGATTTGGCTATAGCCTCCACAGATTCAGGCCCTGCAGATGTGTTAGTTGTAACATCTAACCAAAATAACTCTGAGTGGGTTCTAGATTCAGGGTGCTCTTTTCATATGTGCCCAAACTTAGAGTATTTTCAATCTTGTACCAAATATGATGGTGGTCATGTCATGTTGGGTAATAGTGTGTCATGCCAAATGGTAGGAATAGGCAATTTTCAATTACAAATGTTTGATGGAACTGTGAAGACTTTATCATGTGTTAGACATGTGCCTGATTTGAAATGAAATTTGATATCACTTGGTATGCTTGATGAATCCGGTTACTCTTGTAAGATTAAAAATGGAAGTATGAAAATTACTAGAGGTTCTTTTGTCGCGATGAAAGGTATTAAGAAAAATGGCTTGTATATTTTATGTGGTAAAGCTATTTTAAATTCTAGTAATGCATCTGTAGCATCATCAATTGATAAAACTGATCTGTGGCAGAAGAGATTAGGCCATATTAGTGAGAAAGGTTTGTATTACTTGAACAAAATGAATGTTTTTGGCAAGGACATGGTCGGCAAGCTTGATTTTTGTGAAAATTGTGTTCTTGGAAAACAACATAGGTTGAGTTTTAACTTGAGTACAAATAAAGATAAATCTATGTTAGATTATGTGCATGCTGAATTATGGGGTCCTATCAAAGTGCAAACACAAAATGGAAATAATATTTTCTTTCTATAATTGATGAGTACTTTGGAAAAGTTTGGATTTATTTGTTAAAGTTATAGGGAGAGGCTTTTACAAATTTTAAAGAGTGGAAATTGCTAGTAGAAAACCAAACTAGTAAGCTTGGTAAAGCTTTGAGAACTGATAATGGTTCGAAGTTTTGCAATAAAGAATTTGATGATTTCTATAAAAATCATGGTATTTTAAGAGATAGGACTATAAAGCACACACCACAACAAAATAGTGTAGCTGAAAGAATAAATAGGGTACTACTTAACAAAGTTAGATGCATGTTAATGTCTTCCGGTTTGCCTAAAATGTTCTGGGGTGAAGCTATTATGACAGCTATGCATTTAGTGAATTTATCATCCTCTACTACACTTGATTTTAAAACACTAGAACAGGTTTGGACCAGTAAGAAATCAAATTATTCGAATATGAGAATTTTTGGGTGTGCTGCTTATTCTCATCAATCTGAGGGAAAGTTAAAACTTAGGAGTGCTAAGTGTGTATTCCTAGGCTATCTACAAGATGTCAAAAGATATAGGTTATGGGTTAAAGAAAATCAAGGATTTAAAGTGATTATTAGTAGGGATGTGATATTTGATGAAAATACAATGACTTGCAAAGTTATTAACCATACAGGTACTGAAGCCAATAAACAACTATAGACAAGGCAACTTGATTTATTCTCTGAGGTGGAGACTCAAGGAGCTATTAAATGAGATGATGACTCTCAAATAGAGACAATTACTGAACCTGAAGAACCTGTAATTTTTGAACAGCAAGCAACTAAACAATTTGATGAAGAATCAGATGAAGAACAACTTGACCAACCTTCACCAAAATAAAATCAAAGGAGATCTGCTTCACCAAGTTATTTGCTTACTCGAGATAGAGTAAAGAGACAAATTAAGCCTATTAGGAGATATGGCTATGTAGATTACTAGCTTATGCCCTTGTACCATTTCAGGATTTGACACACAATGAGCCCAAGACTTATGCTAAAGTAATTAAGTCAAAGCAAGCAATTGAATTGAAGGAAGCAATGGTTGAGCAAATGAAATCATTGCACATGATAAAACTTGGATTTTGGTTTCATCCCCATCAAATCAGTGAGTTATGGATTGTAAATGGATTTTCAAGGTCAAAGAGGGTTTGACTAGTTCTGAACCAGTGAGATTCAAGGCAAGACTTGTGGCTAAGAGATTCACACAAGTCGAAGGAATTAATTACAATGAGATTTTCTCACTAGTAATTAAGTACACAACAATCAGAATTATGTTAGCTTTAGTGACACAATTTGATAGGGAGCTAGAGCAACTTGAGGTAAAAACTGTGTTTTTACATGGAGAGATGGAAGAACTATATATATGAGATAGCTTGAGGGTTTAAAGTCAAGAAGAAAGGTGGAGAGCTTGTATGTCTATTGAATAAGTCATTGTATGGGCTTAAATAGTCACCAAGACAATGGTATAAGAGATTCGATTCTTTTGTGGTGAAAATTGGTTTCATAAAGGGCAACTTTGATAGTTATTTATACTTTAAGGATTCCATGAGTGACAAAGAAGTATATTTATTGCTTTATGTGGATGATATGCTGGTTACAGCTCCTCAAATTAAGATTAAACAATTAGTGAAGAAACTATTTAAGTCTGAATTTGATATGAAGGATCCTAGTCCAGCTAAGAAGATTTTGGGAATCACAATTCTAGGGACTAGAAAGAAGTCAGAGATAAAGCTGTTACAGTCATCATACATACAAAAGATTGTCTCAAAATTTTCAATAGAGAATGCTAAAATGGAAAATGGGCCATTTGAAGGACACTTTAAGTTGTCTATTGATCAACGTCCAACGACAGATCAAGAAAGAGAAGATATGTTAAGAGTTCCTTATTCTAATGTTGTTGGTTCTGTAATGTACCTCACCTATGCACTAGACCAGATTTGGCATTTGTAATTAATGTATTAGGCAGGTATATGGCCAATCTAGGAAAAGGTCATTGGTAGGCAATGAAGTGGCTATTGAGATATCTTAAGCAAACAGAAAATGAAGGACTAATTTTCAGAGGAAATCAAGAGGAAGTTGGGTTAAATGGTTACTTAGATTCGAAGTATGCAGGAGATAGGGACAAGAGAAGGTCTATTTCTTCATATCGTTTTACTCTATGTGGGAATTTTATGAGTTAGAAATCACAACTACATCCTGTAGTAGCCTTATCAACAACTAAGGCAGAATATATAGCTGTAGCAGAGACCGCTAAGGAGGCAATATGGCTTAAAGGTCTACTAATAGAGCTGAAGGTACTTAATCAAGATGTGGTGTTGTATTTCGACAACCAAAGTGCAATTCATTTATGTAAAAAACCTGTTTTTCATGAAAGACCTAAACATATACAAGTGAAGTATCATTTTATTTGGGATATGATTTCATAGCAAGTGTTTCAGCTAGAGAAAATTCCAACTAAGTTCAACCCATCTGATATGGGAACAAAGGTCCTGCCTGTGAGCAAGTTTAATGATTGTAAAAGCTTACTTAGGACTGAGGTAGGCTAGTCTTGAAGAAAGATGGAATTTCTAGGAAGGTGTTTGATTTTCTGCATGTTTTGTATTTTAAGGATCAGGTGGAGATATATGAGAATTTAATCCTCAAAACCTCTGTTAAAGCGTGTTTGCTAGTGTATAGAGAAGAATAGAAGCTGTGTAGAAGTTGCAGCTTGATGGGTTGCTGGTTTTTTGGTAGAACGGCATCATTTATGAAGCTGGTAATATATCTCTTTAATTGACACATCAACAGAGCTATTGGACTCACTTAAGCAATGGTGTGTCGTTTTGTTTCTTATCCATTGTATCAATTTTTTTGGTGCCACATCATAAAACAAAACAGTGTGTTTTGAGAGGGAGTCCACAAAGAAATACAGGGGGCTTCTTCAAGCATAAAAAAAGAAGAACTGGAGGTGTTGGTTGTCTTCTTCTTTGTTTTACAAAGAGAAAGTTCCAGATCAACTTTAGAAAAGGAAATTCCAAAGTTCTTTGTATGAGTTTTCTATACCTTGTATCTCTATGTGAGATTGAGAGGTTTCTTTATGAAACACATGAGTGAGGGTGTAATTGGGACTTTGGGATTGGTTTCGGGTTTCTTGTGTGAGATCACCATTGTTGATATGAATAGAGTTCGTAAACACAAATTTTTCACATAGTGCAGAAGACACAAGGATGTAGGTCAATTTCAACCGAACCTCAATAAATTTCTATGTTTTTGTAGATTTAGGTTCTTAGACTTTGTTCTTAGAATATATAATAGCTACCCTGCTTTTATTCCCTCTTTTTTATTTTTTTTTTCATTTTAGGGTAGCTAAATCATATTTCATTTAACTGAACAAACAAAGAGAAGAATAAACTTTTGTAAACAGGTGTAATATAGGGAAGACTTTGCTAGCTCAAAACCAGAGAAAAGTCTCCAGCTTTCATGTTATATATGTGTCATCACAAGAAAACCTGCTTCATAAATTATATTGAATAAGTTAGATTCCACTGTGAGGTACGACAAAATATAAAACCAAATTAATTTTGATAAAAACCAAATAGCACCAGTCTAGATAATTTAATTGATGAATAGACCTAGCACCAATCTATATTAGAATATGTTACTTAAGCATTATGGTTGGAACCATACGGAACAACTTTATATAAATAACTAGTACTTAAATTTGGAGCCCAAAAAAAAAAAAAAAAAAAAAAACCAGATAAACCCTTTTGAGTTCATTTAAAAGATAAATATTAAAGTCTGTGAATGAAGATGGAGAGAATCTTCATGTTTGAAAAATGTGAATAAGCTGTATCATATCCAAGAAAGGTTTTACAAGTTACTACTTTTAGATCTACTATATCTTTAGTTTGGAAAAAAAAAGTGAAAAATGTTCACAATAAAATGTAATGTTCAAATGAAGAAATGACTGCAAATCTTCAGAATTAATGATCATGAAACCATTATATGATGAAAAATAATATAATATATAGAAAACATAATGAAATACATAAAACATCTTGGAGAATACGGGGGATTTGGACTCGTTAAGTTTTGATGTGATTCTGCCCGAGCGCGCTCAACCAATAATCCGTTGGGGTGTTGATCCGACACGGATAAAGATCGGACCAATCACAAGAGCTCAAATTAAGAGATTTAAGGACAACCTGGGAGCATTTATACAGGGGGTGATCAATTCTCAACAGAGCTTGTCCATACTAGAAGATACAAAGCATATTCTAAGCATCCAAGTGATGGAAGCCGATAAGGACCCGGGTAACGATTTTGGTGCAAATATGGACACCGAGCAGCATGAAAAGGTTCCAACTCTTTATGGATTCAATACATATGTATAAGAGGATATGGAATCAAGTCAAGCTAACTTCAAAGGCATTCAAAAAGGGGTTGTACGGACAGCTTCAAATTTGGCCTGTTTTTACTGTATTTTGTGCTGGCTTTACTATATTTTGCTGAGTTGGCTTTTTCTTTTTCTTCCAAGCAAGGGCAACGTGTGGGACTTCATGGTCAGCTTATTTGGCATCCTACAAAGCATATTGAAGCTGATTTGGAGCTCAAATTGGTCAAAGATTGGTCAAAGTCAACTTAGTCAAAAAGCTAGTATTTTAGTTTCCTAATTTGATTTTAACTTTTTGTTTTAGGAAATTAGTCTTTTATTTTGATTTTTATTTATTTATTTTCTGGAAAAATAAGTTTAGGAAAGTTATTATTTTAGTATTTCAATTGTAAATTAATTAATTACTAATTCAAAATAAAGGAATTAATTAATCCAAATTAGTTTATGAAACTAGGAATAATTAGGCACTTTCCTTTTCTCTACTTTCTTTTTCTCCACACTTTGAGTCCAGTTTTGAATTAATTTTTTTTAGGGTTTTTGATTTGTAATCTTAGCCTATTTAAAAGCTTATTTTCAATGAGAAATCAAGCTTGAATTTTATATAGAAAATTATTTGTGAGATTGAATTCTCTTTGTTTTTTTGAACACCTAAAACACCATTAGTAAATGAGTGTTTTAGTTTGACTTATCAATAGGCCTTCCATAAACCTATTGTGGTGTCTTCATTATATACCAAGGTTTCTAATCACGGATTGGTTAGGGGTCAAGGTGACCATTAGAACTTGAACATAATTAGATCTGGGCTAATATAATACGGATTTAGGAGCAGGTCGTCTTAGGTTCGTATCAAGTTTTCCCGAGTAGTGGTACAAATAAAAGGAAAGAGGTAAAGGGGGAAGAAGTCTGGTGCTAGTTCTTACAGTGAAAATTCTTTATCCAACTTTCATTTTTGAGTGGTTTCTTTGTTCTCTTTATCCAACTTCTTTTTTCAGCTTATTTTAACAAATGATATTTTTAGAATATTAAGATGTAATTAAAAATGTAATGTGGTTATAAATTTTGTAACCTAATAGAATCACCCTATGATTTATTTAATATCTTAAATAATGATATTTTTATATTTTTCCTTAATATGAAGGATTATAAATGAAATCTTCCCTTGAATTTATGAATGTAATATCGGGCCAATAATTGACCAAACACGCTTTCTTAATTTCTATCTCTTTTTTTTCTTTTTCGAAGTTCCATATAAGAATATTGATAAAGTCAACGGTAAATGGCGTAAAGAAAGGGTAATGCTAGAACGGAATCATGTGCATTCCTACTTACTTCCTGGCTGGCTCGTCATTCCAATTTCTAAGCAAATCTCATATCTATGATAACTAGTCCCTTTGAGCTACATCCTTGTCCTCTCTTCCACTTGCTAGAATGAAAAGATCTTATTCACCAACCTCTGATTCTTCTTCTTCTTCTTCTTCTAAGCCTCGAATCGAATATGAAGTGTTTTTGAGTTTTAGAGGCAAAGACACCCGCAATAATTTTACAAGTAATCTCTATAAAGCTCTCTGTGACAAAGGAATTTACACCTTCAAAGATAATCAACTTCCAAGAGGCCAATTCATTTCTCCAGAATTGTTGAGAGCCGTTGAGAGCTCACAATGTTCGGTCATCGTTCTCTCTGAAACTATGCTTCTTCGAGTTGGTGTTTGGATGAACTTGTCAAGATTCTTGAATGCAAGAAGGACTATAAACAGATTGTTCTGCCAATTTTCTACCATGTGGATCCATCTGATGTGCGGAAGCAAAAAGGAAGTATTGGGGAAGCATTCAAGAGACATGAATCAAGTTACAGCACAGAAAAGGTTCAAAGTTGGAAGGATGCTTTAACCGAAGTTGCCAATCTATCTGGAGATCATTTACATGATGGGTAAACGATATATACCTAGTCCTTTTCCTTTTATCAACATCTGCCCCTTTTTCCTTTCTAATCTTCAAATGAATATTATATATAAAGGATTATTATTTGTTGTTATTTTATTACGAGAACAATATTATGAAAAAGTTAAAAATATATATTAACATAAAATAAATAGAAATTTTAAATATTTTTATAATTTTACTTTTCTTTTGTAAGAATTCTAATTTCTATTTAGTTAGATTCCTATTAAACTTCGAACATATTGTTTGAGTAATTGATTTCTACCTTAATTATCATCATCAATCCATCGTTGTAATTGAAATTTTTGTTTTGGTACATACATAATCATATCGGTTTTTGTTCTTTTGAAAGATATAGTGAGACATATGGTGAGGTGATGATAAGTGCTAAGGAGTTATTTTAATACATTATTACAACTTAATTAAAAATTCATATGATGAACTGATGACTTGCCATTTTAACATACATGTCTTCCATTATAATATGAGAAATAGTTAACAAAATACGTACAAAATTCTATACAAATTTTTAAATATATATATATATATATATAATTAGAGCAATCACATTTATAAACCTCATGCTATACTTTCAAGTAATTAGTATTGTTTCCAAGTTTGAATTTTAAGGGACGAAGCACAATTTACTCAAAACTTCATTCAAGAGGTATCAGGAAAACTTGGTGTTTCGCAGTTAAAAAATTTAGACGATGTTTGTTATTCAGAAGGACTTTTTGGTATGGATTCACGACTAAATAACTTGGATAATTATGTTTGTAATTCATCATTGAATGATGTTCGCTTCATTGGAATTTGTGGAATGGGTGGCATCGGGAAGACAACTCTTGCCAGAACTTATTATAAATGGAAGTCTTCAAAATTTGATAGTAGCAGTTATCTTGCAAATATTAGAGAAGCTTGTGAAAAAAAAGATGGTCTTGTGGATTTGCAAAATCATCTGCTTTCTAATATTCTAAATGGTTTTCTTTACACAATAAAAGATGTTGATGAAGGAATAGAAATTATGAGGAAGAAATTACTCCATAAAAAGGTTCTTATTGTTCTTGATGATGTGAACGATGTGGATCAACTAGATGCCTTGGCTGCGAATGACAAATGGTTTGGCTCTGGAAGTAGAATACGTATAACAACTAGAGATGAAAGTTTTCTTAAAAGAGCATATAAAGAGTGTGAAATATATAGAGCCGAGCATTTAAATGAGAATGAAGGTCTTCAACTACTTTCTTGGAAAGCATTTAAAAGTAGTCACCCACAGGAGGAATTCACAAAGCTATGCAAAGAAGTGATAACATATGCCAAAGGTCTCCCATTAGCTATTATAGTAATAGGTTCCTTTTTAGGTCCCAAAAAGATGCATGAATGGAAAAGTGCTTTGGATAGACTAATAGAGTATCCAGAAAAAAAGATTGTTAAAGTAATTCAAATAAGTTTTTAATCTCTTGAGGAAACAGAGAAAAGTATTTTTCTAGATATTGCATGTTTCTTTCATGGATGAGACAAAGATATTATTATCCATATTATGGATGGTTGCCATTTCTTTTCAGAAATTGGGATTAGAAACATTATTGATAAATCTCTCCTATTCAATGATTCCAATAATAGGCTTCGGATGCATGACTTACTGCAAGAAATGGCCATCGAAGTTGTTCGAGGGAAATATCGCAATCAACCAGGAAGATAGAGTAGGTTTATGGAATCATGAAGATATTAATCGAGTTTTAAATAATAACACAGTAAGAAGCTTGCTCAATAAAACTATTGATTTTTGACATTTTTATTTCATATGTAACACATCAATTCCATTAATTTAGTTTTGGTGGATTTTTATAAGATCGGATAGTATTAAAGCTCTTTTCAATTGCCATGCATATATAGAAATCTCTTTTTATTTTTTGGTCAGGTATGCATATAGTTACCAACATGTTTTTATAAATTACCTACATGATCGTATATATGTAGATTGAAAACTATTGTATATATTGTGTTTCACTTTTGTGTTTTGATTTCGACTATTAGGGAACAAAAGAAGTTGAAGCTATACAATGTCATTTTATAAACGCACCAAAGATATCCAGCTGGAGAGCCTTGTCAAATAATATGAAGAAACTAGGATTGCTCATTTTTATTGACTTGCATTATAGAATAAAAGTCTTACATTTTCATATCTTTCTAATGAGTTCATTTTTATTTAATACAATGCTGAAACAAAATGGTTTTAAGCCCTTTTAATTTGCATGTTAGAGTTACGCAACATGTCTTGTATGTGTGTGTTTTATATAGCTGAAGGAACTCTAATTTATTGTGTCATTGTGTTTTTTTATCTCAACTATCAGGGCACAAAAGAAGTGGAAGCCATAGTATGTGATTGTCCATATATACGATGCACATTCCGTTTTGAAGCCCTGTCAAATATGAAGAAACTGAGATTGCTAATGCTTTGACATCATAGCGCACGTCATTTCATGAATTGTGATTTCACACCACCTGCATATCTTTCTAATGAGTTACGGATACTTCACTGGGACGAATTTCCTTTCACAAGTTTTCCATCAAGTTTCCAAGCAAATCAACTTGTTGTTTTGAGGCTGTCAGGGAGCAAGATCGAACAACTATGGAACAGCACTACCAAGGTGCAACAAGAACCTTTTATTTTATGTTAATTAATCTGTTTGGAAATTTACAGTATATATATATATATATTAACTAAACAAATAATGAATTTTTTTCCTTTTTTTTTTTTTTATACAACAGCCTTTATACAATTTGAAAATCATTAACCTATCTGGTTCGGAAAATATTACAAAGTTATGAGACTTTAAGGTGGTTCCAAATCTAGAAACATTGGATCTTTCGAGCTATTTAAGATTAGTGGAGATTCACCCATCCATCACATTTCTTACAAGGCTTACTTTACTGGACCTGGGTGGTTGCCATTATCTAGAAAATCTTCCAAGCATAAGTGGTTTGAAATCTCTTAGAATTCTTAGACTTTATGGTTGTAGGAGCCTTAAGAGCTTACCAGAGGACTGGGGGTATTTAAATAGTTTGGAGGAGCTTAATTTGGGAACAAATCTTTTAATAAATTCAAAATCAGGGAAGCTACTCTCAATATCATTGTTGACAAAAGCTTTTATTCTTTGAAAATATTGAATCTATGTTATTGCAATCTTGGGGATGGAGCAATTCCTGAAGATTTTGGTTGCTTAGCTTCTTTAGAAGAGTTAGACCTGATGGGAAACAAATTTAGTAGCCTACCTGCCAGTTTGAATCAACTTTCCAAGCTTAGGATTCTAGAATTGAGTGCATGTGGAAATCTAAAATCAGTGGGACCAGAGCTTCCACCTAGCTTACAATTAGTGAAGGTTGATTGGTGTACTTCACTGGACAACTTTCTCGATCCATTGAACGACCCATGCAACTTGAATTGTTCTACAACTTGTATGGAATGCTTTGACATGGTAAAGAGGCAAGGCAGCAAAAGGACAGTGTTTGCATTATTGAAAAGATACCTTCAGGTCTTTCTCTACCTCTCTTTGTATTTGTAATTGTTAATTTGTGTTTGCATTTAATGTTTACTATTTTTAAACATGATAGTTCTTGTTCAATATTCACAGAATCCACCTAATCCAAGCAGAAGACTTAATATTGTTCTTCCTGAAAATGAGATTCCAGTCTGGTTCACTAATCGAAGTTCAGGGACATCGATAGGCATCCAACTAGATCCAAATTGGTGCAACAGTAAGTGGAGGGGTTTCGCTTTGTCACTGTGCTTTGTTAGGACAGGATGGATTTTTAGTAACAAATTCACAGATAGTCATTATTGGTGTAATGTGATAATCAATGGACAAGACTGGGTACATGGACTCGTGAAGTTGCCTATAGAGGGAGAAATATTTGTGTATCACCTCTTGTTATTGTATTTGCCTCGTGATATCTACTTCTGTACTAAATGGCAAAACAAGAAGTACAGTAGGATTGAATTTTCGTTTAAAATCGTTGACTGTCAAGTTGAAGATTATGCGTTCTTGGGTGAGTGTGGTGCCCATTTGGTATATGAGGAAGACATAGAAGATTTGAGCAGAATTGCAAGCGAGTGTATTGAATAAGATTTTCTTAATGAGAATGCCTAGTCTTCTGCAGGATGGGGAGAAGAATGGATTTACTACATGCTTCACCTTTTACGAAATTATCAAAGTTGTTTGTGTTGTGTAAATATTGCATATCAGCTATCGTTAACTATCAATGCTACTGCATTGTGTGTATCATTCTTTTTGTATCTTGTTTTTCTGAAAGAAATTGTTTTGATTTTCTTCATTATAAATGGAGCACTCTGGTTCGCTAATGGAAAAAGACCTGTCAGAAATACTGGATTTTTTATTTATTTATTTTTATTTTTGGGTCTGTCGTTGGCTAAATACCAAATGAAACTGTTGGATTTTTAGACAAAAAACACAGCGAAACGAAAGGAAAGAAAAGAAGCCTTTTTTGGTGTGAAAACTTAGTTCATTCATTTCTGGACAAAAATATATAAACATGAGCTTACAACAGTAAATCACCTACTTTTCACCTACTATTGCAGTAATCATACCACCAAAAAGAAAAAACCATACTTTGGCTACCTAATACTACAGTGTTTTACCAGAAAACTGAATATAAAGTAACTAAACATCAAAAAGGAACTAAGACACCAATAAAAGTGTCATTACACTAACACTCCTCCTTGACACTTTTGCTGGAAACACTAAGATCATTTCTTAATGTTTCAAACCTTTTTCTTGGCAAGGCTTTTGACAAAATATAAAAAAGTTGGACCTCAGACTTGCAATGAACCAGCATCACTTCACCATTTCTTTCAGCTTATAAACTTTGTCTTCCTTTCCTTGAACAACAAAGACATACACTTCTTCTTGCAAGTAACCATTTAGAAATGCGGATTTCACATCTAACTGTTCATAATTCATATGACTAGAGAGAAGAATATAGAATAGAAGTTCAAAGAAATATTGGATATTTGAATATTATAAAACATAGCAATTAACATAACAATTACTCTAGCGCTATATAATTTCGATTTTTTTATCAACTATATGTTTATCAATAATCAATATCTTGATTAGATAGTAAGATTTTTTTTGTGAATTAAAAAATGACTTTGTAATTATTTTTGAATCTTATAATATTAATGTTTATAATATAAAAAAGATTAAAAATATTATAATAAAAAAAGAAGACCTTCTACTCAAATTCTTTCTTTTTCTTTTTGACAGGAATCAATAAAAACTAAGAAGGGGTGGAGCGACAGAAGTTTTGAGAATTCAAAAGAAGGTCACGGTGAGACGAGCCGTTTATCATTACAATAGGGATCCTAATGCATATAGATACAAATGGTCCAATGGGAGCAAGAATTTACAGGAACATTTGGAACATTTCATTTCTGAGCAGAAGAGCCATTTTCATTTTCAAGTAGTGTTATGCTTTTTGGCAGCTATCTGGCACTGGGTGTATTGGGATCTAGAAATATTTTGTGATGAACGTACAGGAAAACCCTCTTTGGATTTGCCCAAAATCTTTGGAATTCATTTATTTCTTTCAAGGCTGGATCAAACATATTTCTCGATTCAATAGAAGCCTAAAGAGGTGAGGTGAATAGGGTCCCAAATAACGAGAGATATGTAAAATCCCTTCTTCTTCCAACTTTTTGATCTTCCCATTCATTACCTGTGGGGCCAATCTACCCTTGTGTGATTCCTGTTGAAGCATATACTCGGGGGGTGGGGTGGGTGCAAGACGAACGATTTCAAAGTGGATTCCCCATTCATTAGGTTTGAGTCAATGATTGGAAAACTTCCTTTTCTTGATCTTGATTCGCGTAGAAATTCAGGAACTATGGTCCTACTTGAACCGGAGAGACCTGAATATTCCTTTTATTAGTTTAATTATTTTAACTTTGATAAATTATCAATTTTTTTATAACTTATAAAATATAAAATAAAAATCAAACTAAAAAAAAAAATTTAAACAACTTCAATTTATTCTGGGGTGACGGAGGGATCGTACCATTCGAGCCTTTTTTTCATGCTTTTCCAGGAGGTCTGGAGAAAGCTGCAATCAATAGGGTTTTCCAAATCCTCCCTTCCCGAAAGGAAGAACGTGAAATTTTTTTCCTTTCCGCATTTTCGGGGTCTCGAAGGGGCGTGGAAACACATAAAAACTCTTGAATGGAAATGGAAAAGAGATGTAACTCCAGTTCCTTCAGAAATGGGATCCGGTCGGTCCGGGAGGGACCACCACGGCTCCTCTCTTCTCGAGAATCCATACATCCCTTTTCAGTATATGGACAACTATCTCTCGAGCACAGGTTTAGGTTCGGCCTCAATGGGAAAATAAAACGGAGCACCTAACAACGTATCTTCACAGACCAAGAACTACGAGATCGCCCCTTTCATTCTGGGGTGACGGAGGGATCGTACCATTCGAGCCTTTTTTTCATGCTTTTCCCTGCCGCTACCATATAGTATTCATCTCTACTTGGTGATAAATAAAGCATCCGTACTTTTTTTGATCTCTCAGAGATTTCATAAAATGGGCTTTCTAAAGACCCCCAATGACCACACCTCGCATGAATTACTAAGGAGCCAATAAGTCCAACATTGATTCCTTCAGACATGTCAATAGGGCAAAAGGGGGAAGGGTTAAGGATTTACCCGGTGTGGGATATCACATTGTTTGAGGAACCCTAGATGCTGTCGGAGTAAAGGATCGTCAACAAGGACGTTCTAGTGCGTTGTAGATTCTTATCCAAGACTTGTATCATTTGATGATGCATTTTTTTTCTTTTTTATATTATAATTAAAATTATAGGTTTTAGGTTTATTATAGGTTTTAGGTTTATAGGGCTATACGGACTCGAACCGTAGACCTTCTCGGTAAAACAGATCAAACTTATTATTATCAAAATGATTTGAACTGTTTCAAAGACCCAACATGCATTTTTGTGCATTGGGCTCTTTCGTTAACCGATATTTTTTTATTCATATGATTTATAATCGGATCTTTATTTACACTGGTATTTTCATTTTCAATAGGACCACCAAAACTATCCATTGATTTACTTAACTCACACATGTATTCTAACCCCCTCCTAAACAACATGTGAATTCCAATCCGGGAGCACTACCAAAGTGTTTCAAAGAAGGGTTATTCTGACGTAGGTCTGCTTCTGGCCTAGATCAACTTAAGTTAAATGGAGTCTCTATCGCCCCGTTTGAATCAAATGGTTACTTGCAACTGGTGCAAATGTATCTCCATAATCAATACCTGATTGCTGCATATAACTCTTTTCTACCAATCTTGCCTTATGCTTGTTTATAGTACCATTTGCATTGAGCTTGGTCCTAAAGAACCACTTTGCTCCAATTGCCTTTTTGCCTTGAGGTTTTGTCACCAACTCCCAAGTCTTGTTTTTATTTATCATGCTGATTTTAGTTTCCATGCCTTCCCTCCATGTCTCAAACTGATTTGCATCATAGAAAGTAATTGGATCACACAATGCTAGGTGGCATCTTTCATATACATCTGTCAAGGGTCTTATACCTCGAACATCGGCTAGGGGTCTTATACCTCGGACATCGATCACGGGTCTTGTACCTCGAACATCGGTCACAGGTCTTGGATCTCGGACATCGGCCAGGGGTCTTAGATCTCGGACATCGGTCAACAGTCTTCTACCTTGGACATCGGTCAACGGTCTTCTACCTCAGACATCGGTCAACGGTCTTCTACCTCGGACATCGGTCAAAGGTCTTATACCTCGAACATCGGTCAACAGTCTTCTACCTCGAACATTGGTCAGGGGTCTTATACCTCGGATATCGGTCAGGGGTCTCGTACCGCGGACATCAGTCAGGGGTCTTGTACCTCGGATGCATCAGTCAAGGATTTTGTACCTCAGATGCTTCTCTCGGATGCATCAGTCAAGGGTTTTGTACCTTGGATGCATCTCTCATATACATCGGACAGGGGTCCTGTACTTTGGATGCCTCTGTCATATATATCAGACAAGGGTCTTGTACCTCAGATTCCAATGACATTTTTATCATCTAAATCAGCCTCCTCCTTAATTTCATCATGTTCTTGGATAAAATTCTCTTCTGAGGCTTGAAGTTCACTCTGCTTCCTATTCCATTCTACTTCAAAGCTTTTATCTTTCATTCCAACATTTAGAATTTCACTTCCATGTTGATCATATATTGTGCAAGACTTATCTTGAAAATTAAGAGAATATCCATTTTCATGCATTTGTCCCACACTCAACAAGCTTTGATTAATTTCAAGTACATATAACACATTTGAAATGAGTTTAGTACCTGTTGAAGTTTCCACAGCCATTTCTCCTTTGCCTTAAACTTGAATAAAATCTCCATTTCCTATTTGCACTTTGGAAATAAAGCTTCTATCCAAGGTCTTGAAGATATTAGCATCATAAGTCATATGTTGAGTGCAGCCACTATCCACCAACCAAGCTTCTTTGCTACCGTTTTCTGCATAACATGTAGCAACAAACAGCCTTTCCTCACTTTGCCATGCTTCATCAGCAACTTGTACCTGGTGTGCTTGTTGTATTGGCTCTCCTTTGTTTTTGCAAACTTTTTCAACATGTCCAAGTTGTTTGCACGCTCTACATTGAACATTAGGCCTAAACTAGCAATATTTTTCAGAATGGTTGTCCTTTTTGCAATGAGAGCACATCACAAACTTCTTTCTTTCACCCTCTCTGTTTGTACCAACACCATCTCATCCTTTGTCATTACTTCCTCCACCTTGCTGCTTCCTTTGGTTATTGTTTGCTGGAGCCTTGCCTTTTTGTAATGCTAGAAAAGAACTTTCTGAAGCCTCTTCTTGTCTTATAGATCTTCTTTGTTCAGTTGCTTGTAAAGCATTAATAAGCTCTGACAAAGAAATCTTATTCAAGTCTCTTGATTCCTCCAAGGATGAAATCTTTGCTTCGAACTTCTCTGGTAAACTGACCAGCACTTTCTTCACCACTCTTTTGTCACTCAGCTCCTCTCCAAGAATTCTGATTTGGTTTACTACCTTCATTAATCTGTCAATGAAGTCTTTTACCAACTCAGAATCCTTCATTCTTAAAGTTTCAAACTCCCTTCTTAAGTTCAATACCTGCATTTGTCTTGTTCTTGCACTTCCCTGGAACTCTTTTTTCAGCTTGTCCCAGACCTCTTTATCTGTAGTGCAAGCCATAATTCTGGTGAACATTACTTCTAAAACACCAGCATGCAAAACAGATAAAGCCTTAAACTTTTTTGCAACCTCCTCATTATGTTGCTTTATTTGAGCGATAGTGGGATTTGCTGTCAAAGGGGGAGGATTTCTATTGGTCTCTACAACTTCCCACAAGTCAAAAGCTTGAAGGTAAGCTTTCATTTTTATATACCACATGGCATAATTTTCTCCAGAAAATATAGGAGGTGATGGAGCAGAAAAATTAGTTGAAGCCATTTAAAAAGGAAGGAAAGGTAGAAGGAAGGTTTCTTGTATTTTTTGCTATTTCACTCACAACCCCTCTAAGATCATTAGAGCTCTGATACCATTTGTAGGATTTTTAGACAAAAAATACAGCGAAACGAAAGGAAAGAAAAGAAGCCTTTTTTGGTGTGAAAACTTAGTTCATTCATTTTTGGACAAAAATATATAAACATGAGCTTACAACAATAAATCACCTACTTTTCACCTACTATTGCAGTAATCATACCACCAAAAAGACAAGTCATACTTTGGCTACCTAATACTATAGTATTTTACCAGAAAGCTGAATAGAAAGTAACTAAACATCAAAAAGGGACTAAGACACCAACAAAAGTGTCATTACACTAACAGAAACACTGCATTTGACAAAAGTCCTAATAAATGTACTTATGTAATTCAATCTGGTTGCCCAACCTCACTGTTGACCAAGGAATAGACAAAATTTCTTTTCATTTTCCATGGAAGCTTCCCTATTAAGGGTTTATCATTAAATTAATGATTCTGATGAAACTAGTTTATAAATATTTATTAAAATTTAGGGATTTGGAAAAAGTCAACAACATATAATGCTGGAATTGGAAATCAAAAGCTTTTTAAGAACAGCGTGGCAGAACAACAACTGCCGTGGGATTAAGTTTTCGTTTAAAACCAGTTACTTTAATGATGAAAACTATGAAAATATTTTCTTTGGAGTGTGTACTGCTCGTCTAGTACACACTAAACGATATGCTTTGAATTTCCTGACGAGAATGTATACGTATTCTTTTGCAGGATGAGGAGAAAGAATGGATTTTTAAATATTTAACTTTTTTTTTCCCACTAGACTTAACATATAATTATTAAATTTGTTTGTTTTATGTGTAAATATTTCTTATGAACCGTTTTTAACTATCAATCCTGTATTGTGTTTTTTATTTTCTTTTATTTATTTATTTTTATTTTTGATACAAATTGTTTTAGTTTCAAGAAGCAGTAGCTTAATTGTCAAAGAAGAACCTCTCTTGGTCGTTAGTAGACAATAACAGGGCAGGAAGACTAGACATTTCTTCTGTGAAAGTCAAATTGACAATTGGATTGTAGCATGCCTTTTTTTTTTTGTTTTTTGGCCCCCTCAACTGAACATGCATAGAAATGAGAATTTTTATGAAACATTTTTAATAAAGGGAAAACTTTCTGGCTTCAAAGTTAGGGAATGCAAGGGTGCTTAGAAGGTCTGGTAGATGCTAATCTAGTATGAGATGTTAATTATACCAAATTTCTTCAAATGCATAATCTTAACTTCTATGAAATCCCCCTCTAATTGAAGCTTCATTAGCTTACCAAAAGGGAAGTCATCTGCCTAATTTCCTGATAAATGAACTTATACAATTCAAGAGTCGGTTGCTCTGCCTCTCTCTGTTGATTAATTAATTAACGAACTTTTCTTTATGTTTCCATGGAAGCTTCCCACATAAGGATTTATTATAAATTAAATGGATACAATGAAAATTGGCATTGTTTATTAGAAATTATGAATTGTATTCTGCCACTAATGGTAGTTTGTTTTAGATAAGAATGAAAAAAGTCAAACACGTGTAAAGCTGGAGTTATATCATGTCTACGTGCAAATATAAGTTTCTAAGAATTATTTGCTTCGCTATACTTCTTAGTCAAGCATATAATTTGGCCTGTGAGTTATATCAGTATATCTATCTCTAACCTCTTTCCGAGTTAACAGAATGAACAGATCTTGGTCATTAATCAGTACTTCTTCTTCTTCTTCTTCCTCAAACCCTCAAACAAAATATGATGTGGTTTTGAGTTTTAGAGGCAAAGACACCCCCAACACTTTTACCAGTCTTCTTTATGCAGCTCTTTCTCAGAAAGGAATTAGCACCTTCTTAGAAGATAATAAACTTGAGAAAGGCAAATCCATTTCTCTAGAATTGTTGAAAGACATTGAAGATTCAAGCTGTTCGATCATTGCTCCGTCCAAAAACTATGCTTCTTTCGCTTGGTGTTTAGATGAACTTGTCAAAATTCTTGAATGCATGAAGGCCTAGGCACGAATATTTCTACCAATTTTCTATCATGTGCATCCATCTCATGTGCAGAAGCAGATTGGAACTTTTAGAAAAGCATCCCAAAGACATGAGCAAATTTTTAGTCACAACTTAAAAAGGTGCAAAGTTTGGAGAGATGCATTAACAGAAGTTCCCAGTCTTACCGGATGGCATTCATATGATAGGTAAACACTTCTCTCCTTGATTCTTCTATCTTTGTTGGGTATTTTTTTCCCATTTTAATCTATGCATACAGATTCAAATACTAAAAATCTATAGGGTGGAGTGACCAACTCATAGCACTTGCCACCACATCATATCTCTCGTTATAATTTGGAATAGTTACTAGGAGTATATTACAATTATATTTATGTACTTAAATTGAGCAATTGCATTTGTAAATTCATTTTACAATTTTTTCTCACTATACGTTTAGTATTTGAATTTCAGAGGGATGAAGCAAAATTTATTCAAGTCTTCATTCGAGAAGTATCAAGTAAACTTGATGTTGCATTGTTTAACATCTTGGAGGAGTTAGTTGGGACGGATTCACGATTAGAGAAACTAAACTTACGTGTTTCTACTTCATCACTCGATCATGTTCGCTTCATTGGAATTTGTGGAATGGCTGGAATAGGGAAGATAACTCTTGCCAAATATTATTATCAGTGGATGTCTTCTCAATTCAAAGGAAGCAGTTTTCTTGAAAATATTAGAGAAGTTTGTGAAAAAATGGAAAACAGTCTTGTGCATCTGCAAAATCTTCTTCTTTCAGACATTTTAAGTGGACAACATGAAATAAGGGATGTTCAGAAAGGAATGGACATGATAAGAAGTATATTACACCATAAAAGAGTTCTTATTGTCCTTGATGATGTGGACAAATTGAAGCAGTCAAACGCATTGGCTGAAAAAAATAACTGGTTTGGCTCTAGAAGCAGAATAATTGTCACAACTAAAGACTAAGTTTGCTTCAAAGTACATAATAATACATTATTGAATGCAACTTAAGTAATGAAAAAAAAAAAAAAAAAACATAAGAAAAAAAAAATTAATCCGTTAAGAAACAAAAAATAATATTTGTATTTTCAAAATTATCAACACCCATTAGTAATATCAAAGGCACATGTCGATAATTTTCCTAAGATTAACATGGATGCTGAAAAAATTACCGACGACATCCATTGGTAATACCGATGACTTTTTGATAATTTTTCATATTAATTTTTTTAATACAAATCGTCAAAATTCATTACAACTACTTTTATATTCATCAGTAATTTTTTCAGAACTTAACAGTTTGCTGGAAAAATTGTGACGACTCTCATCAGTAATTTTTCATTTTAATTTTTTTTAATTCAGATCATCAAAATGCATTATAACTACTTTTACATTATATATTGCACCATAGAATATGTCAAGTGCAACCTTCTTTAACGAAAAAAAACATAAGAAAGAAAAAAACACACAATAATATGTTACCAAAGAGCAAAAAAAATTCAAATCATCTTAATTACCGAAAGGCTATCGGTATTACCAACGCAAGCTGTTAGTAATCTTTCCAAAATTTTGTCAAGTTACTGAAAAAGTTACCGACAGCAATCATCAATAATGTGTTTATTCATTTATTTATTTTTTGATATGATAGGAATGGAAACAGATAAAAAAGAACAAAAAAATCCTCATATCCATAAACGATTTTGCAATAGCTTAGTGTGATTCTTTAACCGAGCAAGGCTTTAAGCCTCCTGATGATTCTTTAACCAAGTGAAGCTTTCCTCTTCAAAATTTTCTCGCAGTGGGGTAAACAGATGGATCAAATGTAGCATCACATCACATGTATCCTACTTTTATTTATTTATTAATTTGTCTTGTTGAATTGCACGTGTGTGTGTGTTGCACATGGTTGATGAATTGAAATAGTAATTAATTAATTAATTTATAATGATTAAAGCTCGCTAGCTATATGTAATTTTACGGATTAAACTAATTAGCTGTCCATGTTCCATTTGGATAGATGTTACACAATATTAAATTGTGGATTTATGTGTGTGTGTATATATATATATATAGATGTATTTCTCTCAAAGCTAGGCAAGCCCATCATCTCATAAAAATATTGAACTTTTTATCCATTTATCATTAATTAAGAAAGCTTCGAGAAAATTATGGCTTCTCCTAGCAAGCCAATAAAGACAAAGGAGCAAAGACAGAAAGACTCTCAAGAGGCTCTGAATACCATAGACAAAGATGGTAAAAAGTCGGAGGCCAAGGAATATCTGGAGTACGAGTACTGGAAGAGGAAAGCTAATTTTGGGACGCGTTGAATGATCTATAATGCTACAGGAGACACCATTAAATACGTTAACCATCACAATTGGAGGGGTTTCATGTTCAGCGACACAATGCCTAAACCTCATACCGAGGTCAAAAATGGCGAGTGGCATACTTTTGTACACGTGGGGGTGCGCAAAGCAGGTTACACTCATATAGATCCAGTATCAGTCGGCTCTGCTTTGTATCGTGTCCAAATGGACACTGGAAAGTTTTGCGACGTGTTCTTTGCTTGGGATACGAATGATTATCGTGGGCAAGTCAACCAGGTATGCATAAAGTTAATTTTAGCCATACATTTATTAATCCGCATTATATATAAATATAGTGAATTTGCATGATCTTAGAATCTTAATCAAGTTAAATATTGTATATATTATATATATAGCGGCCAAACTCCGAAAAAAAAAAATTAAAAATGTCTAGAGGGGGCACTATTAATTATACAATATGTTACAGATACAAAATTTATGCAAAAATGCAACATTCTTATCCTCTAAATAAATAATGTATGTCAAAAAAATTACTACAGAATTGGGAAAAAAAAAAAAAAAAAAAAACCGTTCAACAAAGTTTTCTTTTAGCAAGCTGTGCATGATAAGATCCATAAAAACTAACTAGAATTCCAACACAGTGAAAAGCCATGCCTTATCTAAAGATAAGAAATGCAGAGTAAATTACTACAAAAGAAATATTAAAGGAGCCTACAGGAACACACCTACACCAAGAGTTCCAACCAGAATACCAACAATGTTCGCATCCTTTGCCTTCTCGACCAGGTAATATGTGTACAAACGCCATCACTCTTTCAGTAAAACAAATTGTACATTAATACAAGCAGGGGAGTGGATTTTTAGAAAGGAGAAAAGAGAGTACCTTTATTTTAGACCACACCTACGCTTAAGAATTCTTCTTTGCTGATATAAGTTAGTCACCATGCAATTTGACTTTGAATCTTATCTGATTAAAACCAGTAATACCAGAATTAAAGAAAGATTTATTAATTTAGAGAAAGAGAGAGAGAGAGAGAGAGAGAGAGAGAGAACTAGCACAAGGACTTGCATATACTAGAAGCAATTTGGCAAAAGGAAAAGTAAATTTATTAACACAATAAATATCTTAAGCAATATTACATGCAGAGAGGAGACAATAAATTTCATGCAAAACCAGGTAACTTATATGTATACCTGTTTCACAACCATTTAAGGTCAGTACAACACTTGCAAATGCAGCATTGTCAGAACCAATCCAAAAAAGCTAGTAATCCTCCATCTTGTGTCCCTCACGTAATTCCTAGACCAAGCCTCCAATGCTATATTTGTTATCAAATACTGTCCTGATCGTCAGAGAAGACATTAGCTAGTTCCAAGCTCCTATTGGAGATCTTACGAGATTCTGATGGATTCATGTCCGAAGACATATTTTCAGCAAATTGGATTTCTAATCCAGAGCTACTCATACATGCTTCTACCATTTCATCTCTTATATGCTATATCAAATGTGCATATTCCAGCCCAAAGAGGACCTGCATTTAGATTGAACGAACTATATTGAGATTGGATAGCTGAGATAATTTGTTTTGGCTACATGTGAAACGACATGATCTGTGAAAAAAATAAAAAATAAAAAGCATGATTATTGCAAATTTAGTATAGCATAGTTCATAATAATAAGTCTTTAGTAAACCATCTTATCAGGACAAAGTTTGCCGTTTCTCACAGCAGGATCTGATAAATTTTTTACACAATTGGACACACTAGTTGAAGCTTTTCCAAAAACAAAGGATGCTGGAAGAGTTGTAGTCCTGCCAATAATCAAAAAGAAGAGGCTTTTGAAACTATCAAACTAAAATTAATCATTGCATACTATACAGAAACAAAATAACTACTTTTTAAGTTCAAAAGGTCAAAAAAAAAAGGAAGAAGCTTCATTGGCTTCAAAACCTAATCTTGATGCCAGAAAAGAACGCAAACAGATTGAGACACAACAATTTACAGCTAAAACAAAATTTCTCAGATTAATGTCTTATGAGTCTGGTACAAATACTCATTGTTTTTTTTTTTTTTTTTTTTTTTTTGGTTGCTTTGAAACAAACAATCCTATAATACAGTTTGTTGGAAAAAAAAAAAAAAAAAAAAAAAAAAGCTTTAGTAAAGGTATTGCTAATGGGCTGAAGCATGCGTGGCTGTAGCGCACGACATAATCAGCATTGATGTGTGACGCTCCGAGCTTGTCCACCCAACAACTACTGTACTTTGTGTCAGCCATCACAAATAAAGATACATCATTTATGTCGCCGTTCCGATTGCTATCAGATTGAGATTCTCGTAGACACCGAAGCTTGTCCCGCAAAACACTCACAACTCTGACTGAATCATTTAGGAGCTCATTTGGGAACTAAAATCTACAAACTTGCTTAGTTCAGTTTTATTCACAAACCAAAACAAAATCGCCCTAAAAACTCAGTAAAAAGGCTATTTCTGCTTCTTCATATGTTTTAGTTTTTCCAAAGAAAAAAAAAAAAAAAACACACACACACACACACATGAGAATCGAGAAGTGATTACCTGTAAAGTGATTCCGATGAAGTCACCACTACTGGTGAACTCGGCGGTCCGAGTGACAGAACCCATCTCGGAAAACCCTCTCAGGATCTTTCGGGTGGTCTCACCTAGTGAAGTTCTACTGGACAATCCCTAGAAAAATATCCAATGGAACCTTACATTAAAACGTGGACAATGAACACCAGCTGTATCAATAATACCTCGATATATGAATATAAAATAATTCCACAACAGCACAAGTCCACAACCGGCCTATTGTACCATGGGCCATAACTACACACATATATTGTAGGATCCTACCGAGTCCAATATCTAAATCAGAGTATTCTAAGAGCGTCTACGAAATCTAAGAGTACACATAAGAAATAATAAGTCCAAAAGATAATGATAAATAAAGAAAGGATAATTATAGCTGCTGTCGTGGAAGGAACAAAGCGATAAGCTGTGTGCAAGGTAGACTACTACTTGTCCCTTGGGCCTAGGAAAATGAATTTAAAACAAATAAAATGTGAGATAAAGAAATCTCAGTGAGTGGAACAGTATAATAGAAAAATATTAATTTACTTCCGTAAAAATCTTTCTCTCAAGACCTCTTGTTCCACTCGTTTGAAAAGTTCCCCATTTAAAAATCATTTCACAAAATCTGAACTTATACTCCAAATTAATATCATAAAACCGATGCTCAAAAGTGTAATGTGAACGATCAATATAATATTATAAAATGCATTGATCAAGATGAAAAAAATTAAGCATAAACTATTATAAATACAGTTCCACAAAATATTTATAAATGTGCAGTAATAATCATAATATTTGAAAACCAACAATGTACTCAAAACGTATGCAATGTACCATTCGATGTACTAACTGTAAACCATGGGATACACCCACCTCACGATCCTTAATATCCAAAAGGTATCGTGGAAATAGTAAATCGTCGGGACGTACCCAACCTCACGGTCTGTGGCAATAAATATCCTGTGGGCTGAACCCAACTTCACGGCACCATGGCAATAATAAACCATCGAATAAACCCGATCTCATGATCCGTGGCAATAATATACCGTTGGATGAAACTAACCTCACAGCACCGTAGCATTAATAAACCGTCGGATAACCCCGACCTCACGGTTCGTGGCAATAATAAACCCGTTGGGTGAAACCAACGTCATGGTACTATAGCAAACCCAGTGCGCTATAATATAATACTGAACCGAAACTCTGGTATTATATGGTACATCAATTAAAAATAACCAATACAGTATCCTTAAAACAATCTCGTAAGATTGTAAATACTTTTCCAAACAATACTGTATCATAAATCATAATTTAATATCTAAATTCTACCATTTATTTAAATATTTCAAAAAATTTCAAATCATCATTTCATGCGAAAACCAAAAATACCACAGTGAAATATATTCACCAATAAACTAATTTTAAGCACTTAAAAATTATAAAATATTTAAACATGTTTAAAATCATATAAATTTTTAATGTGCTCCTCAGATCAAATATTTATCCAAAATGATCTAAAATCTCAATTCAAATACCAGAATATTTAATTAACATGATTCTTAAGCTCACTCAACAAAACATTACCAATGAATCTAGTTAAATATTATATTAAACTACACTTTAAAGTGACTTTCTATTTTAATCTGACACTTTAAAAGTTTTGTCAAATATGTGAAGTTTCATTTAAATTAAAATTTTCTTTAAAAATTTAAAAAACAAATTCTAATTAATTAATAGTCATAAAAAATCTTATGCCAACTTACCATTGGAAATCAATCTTATAATTAAGTGTACCATATATGCCATCCACATTTAGCCAATTTGCATGCAACATATTTAATAATTTACATTCACTGTTTATTAATATATGCTCCAATGAGAGATGGCATAACAAATTGGAAGGGATTTCATGGGATTGGTTAGTAAATTTAGATAAAAAGAGGCAAGAAGACAAAGTATGCATCTTCTTGTCACTTTCCATATCCCGCTCTTACTATTCATTGTTGGGAGGTTGACGGATCTTCCCTTCTATTTCCTTCTTTCTTGAGAAAGATACGAAACAAAATATCAATCTCATCCAGCTTCAAAATCTCCCTTTTTGTTTTTTTCTTTTTTTTTTGTTTTTTTTTTTTTTGTTTTTTTTTTGGGTTTTTTTGCTTTTGTGCAACTACAAAAACCCATCAATGTTTCATTCTCCCTTTCCTTTTCGGCTTTGCTGGAATTTGGTAAGTTGTTGGACCAAATTCATGTACTGTAAAATCTCCCACGGACCAAATTCATGTACTGGTAGAGCTCTTTAGAAAATGAACAAAAGCAAGCTAAGATAACGGGCTCATTAACGCGGGCTTGTAACTCTAGTGGGGGCTTCTAAGTTATTGGACATTGTTCCGGCCTATTTGATAGGATCCGGTTTGGCTAATTTCTGACCCGCCCATTCCCAGCCGAGAGTTGAGCCTTTTGATTTGGGCGAAGGCTGGGGTCAAATGGCTCATGGTGTGGTGTTGCAAGTTGGACAATCACTTTTTGGACTTTTTCTACTTATTGGGGCCGTAGCTGTTCTTGGAAGCCCAAATAAAGGAATAATATAATATATATATATATATATATATTTTTTTTTTTTTTTGGGGGGGAAATTTGCCTATTTAATTAGATGCATGCTGCATGCGGGTCCGATTCCTTTGTTGGTGAGGATTTATGCATTGGCATTACCAAGTGGGAATTTTTTTTTCCCCTAAATAAATTTTGAGATTAATAATTTAATATTGAAGCTTTTTGGAGTGTGCTTCCTAACTTTGGGAAAGTATATCTCATATCATAACAGTAATTTTCATTAGCATTTGTATACATAGTGAAAAAATTACAGGAAGACGACCTTTTATTCAAACACAGCCGTTTTTATGAATGTTTGCGTATTAAACTATACACACATTCATATTATAGAATTTATTTTTGGATGTACCTAATTAAAGACCAAGATGATTTATCAAAAATTTGCTAAATTGGAGGCTCCTTTATATATATATATATATATATATAAGACTATATCATATCGTCTAAAAAAACAAGAAAATAAATTATGTATCTTGAAAGTAAAATGACAAAAAAAAAAAAAAATGCTTGTAAAGCTATGATTTTTTGGTATGTCTTAAATGTTAAAAGATGTGGTCTTTTGAAGGCTCACAAATTTGTAGCTTATACAAAATATTAATTGGACACATTAAAATCAAAATTAAAATTGCCCAATTAGTATGATAAAAAATTTTCTTATAAAATTTTAATTTTAATTCCTACAATAATCATAATCACACACACAGTCTTGATAGTCCATAGATATGCTGATGAAATGGTCGCGATTGAAGATGCATATGAGTTCACCAAGACAATACCAAATCACAAATTGTACATTATTCAAGTGGCTGATCATTATTTACAACAATAATCAAAGTCATGCCTGCAGCAGGACAATGCAGCTTCTGCCTAGACAGACACTTTGTAGGTCCCTTTGCAATTAATGCATATGCTACTGAGTTCTTTTAGTTTTGAATGGTTAAAAACTATTAAGTTCTCTCCTAGACTATGCTCTAGAATGTCGGAAGTACTCCATTATGCGAACCCCTGGGAAATTGACTGACTTTTTTCTGTCAAATCCAGGAACTATGATCAACTTGCTCAAAAACTATGAGCTCCTTCAATACCATTGGTAATACCTTCATATCAGAATGCTATTCGATCCCACGGAAGCCTAAAAAATCAATCTTCTCTGCAGATTAAACCCCATTGGATCACTTTCCGCTGCTTTTCTATCAACTTATAATAAAGAGAAAAAATCCTCGGCTTCATCTTCTTACCACAGAAAATTTCTCTCTTGTGGAACCAAATAAATTTCAAAAAAGCTTTTGCTTTTGTGATTTCAAGTCTTCTGAGTGCAATGAAACTTTGAATTTGTGGTTATGATTAGTTCATGAATGACAGCTTTGGTTAAATCAATTTTCTCATCTCCTGTAAAAATCTCTTATAGACCAGATTCTAAATGCCTTGCCTAAGCCATCTCCACCCCACCACTGCAATTTTTATTTTGCAGTTCTCAAGATATATCCCACATTGACATCTTACAAACGACTTTAGTTGTTTATAATTTTGACATCGGAGCTTTCAAATCGCCGGGCTTGGTAACGTGGGCCTGTAACTCGAGTGAGGGCATGAATGTGGTTGGACGTTAGTTCGGCTCAAGTGATTGGATCCTGGTGGCTAACTTCTTCTGGCCCGCCCATTCCAAGCTGAGAGTTGGGCTCTGTGGTTTGGGCGAAGGCCTGGATCAAATGGCTCATAGTGTGGAGGGTACTGCGTAAGGCTGGTTTCACAGAGCAGCGATTACCTCCCACTCCTAGCAGTGGAAGGATAACGGGTCGGTGCCACGAGGATCCAACATGGTCATATGGGCTGTACATAATTGGACAATCATGGAAGGATAACGGGTCGGTGCCACGAGGATCCAACATGGTCATATGGGCTGTACATAATTGGACAATCATTTTTTTGAGCTTTGGTTATGGGCCGCATAATTTTGTGGAAGCCCTATCCCAGTTTGTGAAAAATTTGCCTAATTATTTAAATTTTTTGTTTTTGAGAATTGCTTTATATATGTACCATAACTAAATATGATATTTGAGGTGAATATTATATTAAATTCATGTATGATGAAGAAAATCGAGAGATAAAATGAAGAAAAAAATAAAAGGACACTAAAGTGGGTGGCATATAAATAATTTTTATGCGAAATATATGGCTCCAATTATTCACTAAATAGAAAATTTTGACATTGAAAATGCACTAGACATTATAATTGGTGCTTCTTTTTTTTTTTTTTTTTTTTTGGGTCAACATCAAACTCATTAAAATTTATTAGGGGGAATTTCATCCAAATCCAAAATTATATTCTCATTAATTTTTTGACTGCACAAGCCTATTAAGTGCTGACAAAGTATGTACTTGCTAACCGTAAATTTGTTATTATTGTGAACATATCTTCGGCTTAGTAATTTAATTTTTTATTTTATTAATATTTCTTTTGGTTTTGGGATTGTAGTTTGAGGAAAATTTTGAGTATTAATTTTTTTTTTCCCTAAGTATCCTATGTAGTAATTTAGCAAATTTTCTTTGGATATCATCTGTCTATTTAAATGAAAAGAATTTGGTTCACAGATTTTAGCATTAATGTACCGAGGTGACAAATTTATGATAGTTTTTCATTCCTAGTTTGACATCAAACCCTTCCCCAAGGATTCAAAATTTTTGCTGCACCCAAGCAAAAAGGAGACAACTTTTAAAATTTTATGTTGGGAAATCTCTTTCTCCATTTGTAGGATTAGACTTTCGTGTTTTCCAAGCTCACAAATAGAGAAAAACTTGTGTACAAATGTTGTATATTATAATAGATTTTTTTTATAGGATCTATATATTTTATTTTGATATGACATATATATATGTATATAGAAATTTAATATGTGGATGTTAATATGATTTTAACATGTAGATACACACAAAAACAATGATTATTTAAAAAAATCATTATTAACGCACATTAAAATTTTGTGGACATCTATATATATATATTGGAAGTGAAAAAATTCTGATTTAGATTATTATCTAAATAATTTTTATTATTAAACCATCCCTCCTAAAATAATATAATATAGCATTATATATGATTAATATATCATTGCATTTATATTCCACCTTATTAATAAATATTATACGAATTGCCATTATAATCTATTGTATCTAACTTTTTTTTTGGTTTCTACAAATTAATGTCATCGTCGTCAGACGATAAAAGGTGTAGTGAAGTAAATTTCCCATAACATAGAATAAAGATTAGATATAGTAGTTCATAATTAGACAAAAGCAAAGTTGTATTGTCAAGCTTAATAACGGCAAGATTGTAATCATTGTGGGGCTATAAAGTTATGAAATATTAGTCCTATTGATATGATTTGATATGTTAAGAACTTTGTATAGAAGAATTTATAGGAGGGATTTTTATGTGGCTTATATATGTCAATTCACACTATCAAATAAATGATACGTCTATTACCAATAAATAAATGATACTTCATTTATATATATATATATATATATATATATATATATTTTTTTTTTTTTTTGAAAAATAAAATCTAAACAAGGAAAGAATAACCTATAAAATGTTTGGGAAATCCAATATTAACTATTATTTGTGGTTGGTTTAACTTTTTAAAAGTTGATTAAGAAAACTTTTTTTTTCTTTCTTTTTATGTAGCAGTCGATATGATATATTCATTCCAAAAGAATTTCATTCCATAAATCTTTTACAAAGTCCTTAACATATATATATATATATATATAAACTGATATAGATTTTTAATAAAGGAAATCCTCTACCGCAAGCACGGGTTACCTTTAAATGTTTTTTCATTATCGCTTCTCATTATTTTCTTTTAAAACCGAAAAGAAAAATGTAAATGTAAAATTATTGAATGGAAATTATTAGGTAGTCAATAACTCAAAATTTTGTGTTTCAATTGAACAGTTATATATGGTTTTCTGAGCTAAATGATGCTCTGCCAAAATGCTCCACTATTTTTGGTTTTTCTTGGCACAACAGGTAACGGCTTTGGATTTTTTTTTTTTATGCTTCGATGGGGGTTTTGAATTATAATGCAAAAATGCATTTATTAATTTTGTTTTAATAATAAATATTTTTTGCTAGTTGTAATTTTGAATTCTTTATCATCCTATGTAATAATTTTAATAAAAGTTTTTGAATTGTTGATGGGTTGCAATATCACCTATTTATTTCTATGAAAAGAAATTGGTTCACATTTATTAGCATGAATTAGCATATTCCCAACACCAAACCCTTTCCTGAAATTCAATTTTTTGTTTATCCAAACAATGAAAAGGAGACAACTATTCAAATATGTTGAAGTTGAGAAATCCCCATTTCCGTCTCCATATAGAACATTGCAATTTTGTTATGAACAAACTTGGACATAGATTTGGCAATTGAGGACTCATCCGAAGGAATACCAAAGTGGTAGCATATAAATATTTCTTATTGACTTATTTTTATTCTTTCATCATTTATTTAATTATTATCATTATTATTTGGGAGTGCATGTGTGTGTGTGTGTATGTGTGTGTTTATCACTCTAAAATGGAGTATCTTTTGTCTTATATGTATCTGGCAGCTTAACAGGATTGAAGCAAAGGCATTTGGAGAAGGAACTGGCAGTATATTGACTCCAAATATTCAGTAAATAAAGACTCTCTTTATGTTTTTTTTTTTTTTTTGGTTTTTTGGGACGAATTCTTTTTATGTAATTTTTTTGATTAAATTCTTTTTATGTATTAACTAACTCGAAATTTGTATATTACTTAGAAATGCATCAGACATTACACTTCATGCTTCTTATTTTGTTGTTTTCATTTCATGAGATTTTGTCTGGCTTTTATTTATTTATTTATTTGTTATTTTTGGTGTAAATATAGACTATTTATGATAAAAAGGTATAGTGAAAAAAATTGTCCCACACCACTAAAATTAAGAATGAATTGCCGTGCTCAGTAATGTAATCAACGTATATTCAAATTAAAATTTAAAAAATTTTACAAAAGAATTAAAAATTTAAATATACTCAATTTATATTGATATTCATTTTAAATTTTAATAAATTTTATAAAAATTTATTAAAATTTATACGTATCAAATTAGAATTTTGTATAATTTTTGTAAAATTTAAAAATAGTCAAAAAATTATTGATTTTAAATTATTTTAAAAAATAATAAATTTTAAAAATAAAATTATGAAAAAAAATATCAATATAAAATTTAATTTTAATTTAAAAAATTTTATTAAATTTTTATAAATATTTTATAAAATCTATAAAATTTTATAAAAATCTATTAATTTTTTTAAAATATATAATTTATTTTAAATTTATTAAATTAAATTGAATACACCTTTTAAATACATTATCCAAATCCAAGAAATAAAACAACGGGATGTTAGCTTGGTCCGTATGGGCAGACACCAAGGCCTTCCTACATATGGTCCACTGCCCTAAGACTGGCCAGCGACTATATAGTTTCTCCATAGCAACAGGCCCAACATTCATTGGCTTTACTACTCAACCATTATATTTTTTATTTTATTTTTTTAAAAATCCAATTTCTCAAATCAAAAGTTGATTTTGATCTGTTGTGATCCAACATCTAATATGCCATCTCAAATTTACTAATCCAACCATTAATTTTCTCGTTTTAATCCAATTTCTCTAATCAAAAATTGATTTTGTTTTTATTGCAAAAATACTTGTTGTTATTATTAATTTTTTTTATATTAAGACTTCAAAAGAAAAATGTTAAGAATATAGATATACAGTAACAATTTTATGGTAAGGACATCGGGCCAACCATTAGTTTTTCTGTTTTAATCCAATTTTTCTAATAAAAAATTGATTTTATTTTGGTTGCAAAAGTAATTGTTGTTGTTGTTATTATTATACTAGGTCATCAAAATTTTTTTAATAATGTATATATATATATATATATTTGACAGATTAATAGCTACCCAAGCTGCTGTGTCAATAAATAATGTCAAAGAGTAATATAATGTAATCTCATTGGATAAATGTTCTGTTATATTGTATCTATCATATAGTGATAATTGCGTCATATTGATACAGTGATATTGATGTTAGCTCTAGATAAGTGTGAATATGTGTGTGATATACCCAAATATCTTGTATATGTATACGTACCCATCAAATCAACATAATTAAGCCTTTAAGCCTTTATTATTTCATTCTCTAATTTTTAAACTTACACGGTATTAGAGCAAATCCTTTAGGAGACTCAACTAAGTTTTTTTTGTTTTCAATCCAAATGGCCGCATGATCCTCCAGCTCTTCTGCAATTGTTCCTACATTGAACATTCATTCTTTCTTTTATATTATGCTGCCTAACTATTCCTTTCCCTTTCCCTTGGAATCACATAACTACATTATTTGGTGCTCTCAAATTTTGTCAGCAATCATAGGGTTCCCTTAGACCCATTAAATACACGACACGATAACACAAACCCATTAAATAATTATTATCATGTGGGTCCCTTTTCCTTTGAATCACATAACTACATTATTTGGTGCTCACAAATTTGACGCGTGGGGATCGATTCTTATTAAATCATTAGAAGGTTACAAATATTATTTATTATTTGTTTATGATTTCTCTAAATTTTTGTGGATTTTTCATATAAAATTATAATCTAAACTCACTACTATTTTTTTATATTTTAAAAAAATGGTCGAAAATTTAACAATTTTTTTTTTTTTTTTTACAATCCGACTAGGGAGGTGAATTTCTCTTACTCCAACCTATTCTACAAAAATTCAGAATAATTTTTCAATATCCGTATCCTCACACCCATAATCAAAATAGTATAGTAGAACAAAAAGATTATCATATCATAGAAACCACTCCTTCTCTTCTTGCTCAAAATTCCATGCCCTTTCAATAATGGAAGTTGAAAAATCTTTCTAACTTGTCTAGGAGTAAAACCACTAATGTGGTAGAATCCTATTTTGACACTTGTACTTCGATGTTATCATAATTTATGGATATACCTTCTACACCAAGGATAATGACACAACATCCAGATGCTAATACCGAAGCTTTCTCTCCAATAGACTCGATAATGCGAGCCTTATAGGTTCTAAAAATACAACAGACATAAATACTGGTAGCCAACTATTTTTCCATTTGCTCTTTCACCAGATACTGGGTCCAACGTTAAATCTACTCATTCAATGCTTGTGACTTTTTCTTTTCAGCCAACACACCTGATGGTTACTTAAGCAAAAACGAGGATCTTAAAGCCCAAATTTTATTTTATTTTTTGCCAAAGTGCAACCAACATCTCCACTCATCAAACCAATATCTGCCTCATCCGCCCTTTAATGTCCACAATGGAGAATTGCTATGGAAACTAAATTTACTGCTTTACAAAACAATTATACATGGACCTTAGTACCATCTCAGCCAAATCAATGGTTAGTTGGCAACAAATGGACTTTCAAACTCAAAAGGAAACCTGACGGTTCAATATGACAACATAAAGCTTGACTTATGGTAAAGGGCTTCCATCAGAAACCGAGTTTGGATTTCAAAGAAACTTTTAGTCCGGTAATAAAACCCTCCACCGTTTGAGTTGTTCTTTCTATTGCTATCTCTTATAATTGGGACATTTGTCAAATTGACATCAACAACTCTATTTTTAATGGCCTAATTATCGAAGATGTCTACATGAAACAACCAGAAGGTTTCATTAATCCTAAAAATCCTATAATTGTTTATAAGTTACACTGTCCTTTGTATGGAGTTCATCAAGTGCTGAGAGCCTGGTATGATCAACTACATTGAACATTATCTATATATAGGGCTTTTCCAACTCCAAAATGTAATCTTCATTGTTTCTACTTCACAGCTCTTTTGAAGTTCTTTGGGTTTTAGTTTACGTAGATGACATAATTATCCTAGGTAATAACAAACGACTTATTACTTAGTTTATAACTAAGTTGGACAATACTTTCTCTCTCAAAGATTTAGGTTCGTTAAATTATTTTTTGGGCATTGAGTTATGTCGGGAAAACCTTGGGTTACACCTTTCACGAGTAGAGCATACATCAACAAGTTACTCAATAAGACCAAAATGGTTGACTGCAAATTTAGTCCATCCCATGCCAGCTCTTCTACACATCTTTCCACCACAATTGTGATCTATTCTCTAATAATTTTCTATATCATAGTATGATTAGCATACTTTAGTATGTAACCATCACAAGACCTGAGATTTCTTTTATTGCCAATAAACTTAGTAATATGTACACAAATCAATGGATGTACATTGGACTATATGTAAAAGAATACTACGCTACCAACAGGGAACTAAGTACTTTGAACTCCTAATCAGACGCTCCAAACACTTGAAAATATTGAGTTTCACAGATATAGATTAGGCTTCTACTGTAGATGTCAAGAAGTAAACAGGGTGTTATTGCATCTATCTTGATGATTCACTAGTATGTTGGTCCTCCAAAAATTAAAATGTAATTGCTTGGTCCAGTATGCAATTAGAATATTGTGCCCTTGCACATGGCGCTGTAGAACTATTATAGCTATAGTAGCTTTTACATTAGCTCAAATTTTATATCCAACCATACCAGTTATTTGGTGTAATATGAGGGCAAGCTCCCTCACCACTAATCCAGTGTTCCAATAAAGAACCAAGCACATCAAATTCGATATTCACTTCATTCTTGACAAGGTTTTTCAATGTAATTTGGACATTCGTCACATCCTGACAGCTGACATTTTAACTTGATTCTTCCCATCTTCAGCTTGCGGGAGATCATAGATTAATAGCTATACAAGTTGATGTGTAAATAGAAAATGCCAAAGGGTGATATAATCGTAATCTCATTAGATAAATTGTATTTATCCTACAATGATAATTACATATACTATACTGTGATAATTACATTATACTGATACAGTGGTATTGAGATAACTTGTATATATACGTATCCATCAAATCAATATATATAATTAAGCCTTTATTATTTCATTCTCTGATTGTTGAACTTACAATATTTGAAAGTAAAATATTTATGGTAAGGACATTGGTGGCATGCTATGTTATCTAAGTAATGTCAAACATTTAAATATATTTTAATTGTTTTTAAATAAAATATAACTAGGAATGTAATAACCTGTCGGATTTTTGTATGGCACTTCCCAATAATTATTATAAATAATTAATTGGAATTTAAAAAAAAAAAAAACTTGATTGATAATTTTTTTTTAGGTGCCTTATTGCCATGGGAAGACTTTGTTCTTCCACAGGTTATGTTCTTCGATCCATTTCTAGCTTCACTTTTTTCTGTGTTTCATATTTTCATTTGCTTTCTAATATATTGCAAAACATTTAAGATTTTTATTTTAATTTAATTTACAACTGAAGGATTGGTAATAATCTTCAAGGGAAAGCTCCTGTGTTCTCCAAATTTTCTCTGACTGAAACCCCCATCTCTATGAAAGTTCAGAACAAAACTCATCCACGTCATCTTCCTCTCCATTGTTGTTTTCTCTTTCTTTCTCATATTTTTTCGCCTCCAAAAAAAAAAAAAAAGGAATATAAATATAGAATAATAGAAATTGAACCAAGGCATCTTTACTCAATTGTGAACATCTTATACATGCCCAATATACCTTTTTTCTCTTTTGTTTTAGAAATCTTTGTCTATGGTTTTGCCTTTCATTTTATTGATGTGTTTGTATTAGTGCACTAATTTAATAAAAGCATTTTTAATCTTGAAAAGTTAAAAGGGAAAAAGAGAGAAGTATGAAAATATTCCTGTGGAAAAATAATGCCGGTGGTAACAAGTTTATGTTATGAGTTGAATGGGCCACGGTTCAATTGGAAGCCTTAAATGATCCATAATTACTTATGGCCCACTCATTACTTTGCTTACTCATCTTTAATGAACTTACTCTAATGTTGTGTTGCAAGAAAGTTGCTACTTTCCATTGCTCAAGAATTTACTTGTGATCAGGAAGGTATTGTCCATGAGTCCAGCACTTGAAGTTCTCGAAGATATGTCAATGTAGTGACCTAAATCATTTGGATATTACTTTTGCGAGTTTGAGGAAAAGGGTGATAGAAGACTATCTGGCATTGGTAGCTTAGCTCAGTCAATATCACCTTGAAAATCTTCATGCTAAACTCATTAGCTTCAAGTACTACAGAGAATGTTAAAACATCTTAACAGAACTCTTTAAATGATGTTTGGCACATCAAGGAACTCACATTTGGTTTTTGGTGTCTTTATGTTAGTTTTTAAGCTGCATTTTGCTTTCCATTGCCAGGGCCGCCTCAATCTCGTTGGGGGCCTAAGGTAAGAATTGAGAAGGCTGTGAATATATATATATATATATATATAGGGGGTGTCTACAATGAGGACCACCCGCATAGATCCAATGAGGACCAAAACTGTATGCAAAATGGGAGCTGTTGGATTTCATTTTTTGCATGAATGGCTCAGATTCTAAGTTGCTTACGTGTGGAATTTTGCCCAGGACTTCCCTTTCGCACCTTTCTCTTCTCTTCTCCTCTTCCCCTCTGCTTCCACTCTTCCACCCACAGTTCCAGCTAGCCGAGCCCGTAATGAACACAAAACAACCCAAAGAAATTGCACTTATGACTTGTTTTTGTTGGTCAGTCCATTTGATACTAGTTCTACCTTCTACGAGTTCTTTCTCAATGGCTTTCTTCTAGTTCTACCTTCTACGAGTTCTTTCTCAATGGCTTTCTTCCGGTATTATTTCCAAACCACTTCTTGGTTTTTGTACTAGTTTTGGTACTAAAATTTCTATATGTAGTTATTGCAATGGCTAAAAACCTATTACCCATAATTTCTTTCTTCGATTTCTTTTCTAGGTATTCAAAATGCCAAAAATATGCAAACTTTCTTTTCTCACTCAAGATGGGTAATCATAAAAGTAATTTCCAAATGTATTATACATCATGAAATGAGATAAACAAAACAAATTGATTTGGAAAATGAGAATATTTTGTGATTCTGCAACAAAATGATATCCATGGAAGAAAAAAATTGCAAATTGCAGTTAGCAGGAGAAAGAAACTTGAGAGAGGAAAACAAGATCACCTTATGACTTGGATTCTTTAGTTAATCTGCTTCACTAAATTGAAGGGTTTTAAGAGAAACCGCATGATGCATCGGATTGCAGGTAAAATTTTTGTTTTGGGACTAGGAGTCCGAAGCAAAATTCCACACGTGAGCAACTCAGAATCTGGGCCGTTCATGCAAAAGATGAAATCCAACGACTCCCATTTTGCCCACATTTTTTGTCCTCATTGTATCTATGCGGGTGGTCCTTATTGTAGACACCTCCTATATATATATGTTTACAAAAATTAAATATTCAATTTAAATATAATTTCTATTTTTTTTATAGGAAAAATTACTAGTTAAAAGTTTAGAAAACTATATTTTTGTTTGAAACAAAGAATTCTGCTTATCATATTTAGAAAGAACAAATCAATGTAGGAGTGCCTAATGCATTTTGAATGTGAGGGAATAATATCAATTTAATTAAGTTGGTTATTTTATCAAAAGAAAAATTAATTAATGATTCGAGATATTCATGGATATAAATGCTTAACTGATTTCAATATGGAAGTTTAGAAAACTTAATAGATCTCTACCAAAACTCTACATTTCCCAAAAAAATAAATAAATAAATAACAAAATTACTATATTTCATGAAATAAAAAAGAAATCAAAGAAATATATATATATATATATATATACAGTCTGTCTATGGTGCGAACAGTCCTCATGCGGGTCACAGTATAGGTAACAGTTTTTCATAATATTGGTGACGATTTTCTAAGAAACTGTCATTAATACTATGAAAAACCATCACTAATACTGCGGTCCTCATGCAGACCGTTCTCACCATAGAATTTCTGTATATATATATATATATTAGATAATTTTTTAAGGCTTTTCTTTTGTTGTGGGGCCCTAGATGATTGTCTTAGTCACCTTACCCTTGAACTGGCACTGCCTACTGTTTTGTTGACCGCTAGCTATCCTTTTGCATTCTTTCAAACGTTACGACTTTGGATTTGTTTTGTGTATAGTTTTCATATGTATTATTAACGATCTATTATTAATTAGATGTTTGTAGACAATTGTCTTTAAATGGCCTGTGGCAATATATTAGACCAACATGGTTTTATCCTTTCCCAATATAAGATAATTATGTATGGGTAACTAAAATCGTGTTAAACGGGTCGTGTCGTGTTGACCTGTTTATAAACAGGTCGGGTTAGTGTTTTAGTTACCTGACACGATTAATAAATGGGTCGTGTTCGGGTTAGGCATTTTTGACACGATTATTAAATGGGTTGACACGAACACGACCCACCAACCCGAATTGCCAGGTATAGTCTTGACTCGGCTCATTTTACTATAAAATTTTAAAAACTTGAATATTTATAATTTAAAAATAAAATTTTAACATTAATAACTAATAAATTTAAGTTATTCTATTAATTTAATTTTAAAAAGTTTACAAATTTAAAATATAAAAAATATTATTTATGCATTAAAAATACTCAATATACTTAAATTTACAATATTAATATAATTTTTTTATAAATACATACAAATGATAAATTTGAACTACTCATAAGCTACTTACAAAATTAATTTATTCTCAATATTGACTTGCAAGTTTCATTTTTTTTTTTTTCCAAATTCGGCTCTTTTTCTTACAAGTCAAGTTCAAACAAATTAAAATCTAACTGATCACATGCTATTCGAATCTATTTACATCCCTAAATATCAAAACAAGATGATACTTTTAGAAGTGTTACTTATAATACTGAGAATCTGCTAAACCTTGCTGAGAAGGTGCTAAGCTTTCCAAGATCCTCATCTTATGCCAATATTAGCTTCTCATGGAATCTTGTTAGATGTTATAGCAGAAGAAGTATTGTCGCAGGTAACGGTTGGACCAGTTATGATCACTGTGGCTTTCTGTTGTGAACTTATTTGCTACATTGTTCCTGTACAGCATTAATATGTACTAGTCTTGATTACATGCGTGGCAAGTGGTCTTTAGTATATAATTTTTTACTATTTATCTTCCGTATTTTGTAAAAAAGAAATTTTTTTTATTCATTTGGTTTAATATATATATATATTTATATATTTGACTTCAACTAAGCAATGTTTAATAGTAAAAGTATATTACATTACACATCTTTAAAGTTTTTCTTAATTATAACCAGATATCTTCATGAAGTTATAAAAAATATAAGTACGAGAATATCCGGTTGTAATAAATAAATAAAAACCTAAAAAGTGTACATGTAATATACTTTAATAATAATTGTATTTATAACAAGAAGATGGAATGATTTAGAAGCCTAATAGGAAGCAAGATGAAGTCATAAGAACAGGCTTTATTTGAATTTTTAAGTTGATATTTCATTTAGTGTCCTAAGCTTGAAAACTATTAGGTTGTTGTTTGGTTTATTGATTGGAACCTCGGAGTGGGAATCAACATTTTACTGTTTGGCTTAGAAAAACTGTGTAGGAATGGCATTCCATACCTTAGGTGTGGAAGGAATGTGCCAATTTGGCCTCTCTTTCAAATAATTATACTCACTCCTTGTCTCACAAAGATATGCATGAAGAGTTCCTTTCCTCCTAGCCCATCCCTTGGTGAAGAAGGAGAGTCCCATCGCTTTGAAGCCTACTTTTCCATCAAATTTCTCTAATTATTACTTTCTCTTTTTTGGTTTATCTCTCATATATTTTGTCACCTTAATTTCGTTTTCGAATATTTCTGCATTGATTTCTCTTTCTAATCTATCTAATTTATTTTTTAACCTTAATTGATCTCTCTTTTTTTTTTTTTTTTTTTTAATTTATCTAATTACTTTCTCTCTTTTCACTTCCCCTGTCTGCTTTTGTCTAGTTTCTCTCATTAGTTTCACGTATCCCAAAATACATTAAATTCAAGAAAACAAATGTTGATTGATTTGATTACTTTTTTTGTACATGGATTCCATGTTTCAACCGAACAATGTAATGGAATGAATGATAATTGATCACATTCCATGAACCAAACGCAACCTTAGGGGACAAGGAGGGAAAAGGAAAGAAATTATAAAGGTTTTCGAATTCATAGTTTTTTGTTAAGAAAACTATGGTGATTACCCAAAAAACCATAGCTAAGAAAACTTATGGGAAATCAAAAGATTGGGACAAATATACTTTGCATAAAAAATGAAAATAAAATGTATATATATTTTGCAGTTTTGAATTTTCATAAAATGATATGAGAATTGTGTTTCACTTTTTGTTTTTTTGAATAAAAATTTTTTCTTGATAGTATCAAAGATATTAGATCAAAGATTTCATGCTATGCGGTACAGCAACATGAAACCATCCAAGACGATTATACTGTATGAGATCATTTGAAACAATGATAGAGTTTGCCAAAAGTGAAATCTTAACTCCCAAACCTGTAGGTGTGATGGGTTGAGTAGCTTGGTGGTAATTATGTTTCACTTCCCTTTCGTTTCCCTAGTAAATGACACCTCTGTCAGTATGTTAATTATTTATTATTGCCTATGTTTGGGAGTTTTGAAACAAATCACAGATTGCCTGCAAATTAACTTGTTGAGATGCCCTCAAACTTTATATTGATGAGTTCAACTCCATGCCCTCATGTGCTTTTTACTTAGTTAATTTTTCTGACTTTAAAACAATAAATACACTTGGGGGAAGAATTATTTTATAAAGTCCAGTAAAACATTTGCGTATATTTAATACATAACAAATAGTAAAGACCGTTTCGGTATAATTAGATTTGGCAAGAGTTAATTGAAAGTTACAAAACCGTATAAAAGACCAGCAATTAGTAAAAAATATTTTCAGACAAGTTAATGAGCATTATTAAGCCACAGAGCTTCAAAATATCAGCCACCTCCGTCGGCTACTTCCAACGAGCCTTGCAGGGCCTCCACGGAACCCATGGACTCGACCTTGGCGCTTATGGCCGGCTTATCCAGCATTGCACCGACCACCACCTGGTTAGCCAGGCCAAGCAGCTCCATGCCCGCCTCATACTCTTTTCCGTCACCCCCGATAACTTCCTCGCTTCAAAGCTTATTAATTTTTACTCCAAATCCCGTCACCTCCGACAAGCCCGCGTGGTGTTCGATCAAATTCTCCACAAAAACACCTTCTCTTGGAACGCAATGCTCATTGGGTATTCACTACACAATCTGCACACAGAAACCCTGAAGCTTTTTTCATCTATGGTATCTTCTTATTCCATGGATGTGATACCTGACAATTTTACGATTACATGTCTTCTAAAGGCTCTGGCGTCTTTTTTTCATGACTCAAGATTGGCTAAGGAGGTTCATTCATTTGTTCTACGACGTGAGTTTGATTCCGATATCTTTGTTGTCAATGCTCTGCTTACCTTCTACTCGAGATGTGATGAGCTCGGGTTCGCGAGAGTTCTGTTTGATAGAATGCCCAAGAGAGATATAGTGTCATGGAATTCGATGATTGCTGGGTATTCACAGGGTGGGTTTTACGAAGAGTGTAAGGAGCTATACAGGAAAATGTTAGGCTCGGTGGATATGAGACCTAATGGCGTGACAGTGGTCAGTGTCTTGCAGGCATGTGGGCAGTCGAGGGATCTTATTTTAGGGATGGAAGTTCATAGGTTTGTGAATGAGAACCAAGTGGAGATGGATATTGCACTTTGTAATGCGATTATTGGTTTTTATGCAAAATGCGGCAGCTTGGATTATGCTCGAGAGGTGTTTGAAGAGATGAGAGAAAAGGATGAGGTCTCTTATGGCTCGTTAATTTCTGGATACATGGTTCATGGTTTTGTTAACAATGCCATGGATCTATTTCAGAAAATGGAAAACCCAGGATTAAGTACATGGAATGGTGTGATTTCAGGTCTGGTACAGAACAACCACTATGAAGGCGTCTTGGATCTAGTCCGGGAAATGCAAACAAGTGGCTTTAGGCCGAACACGGTGACACTTTCAAGTGTTCTTCCCTCAATTTCATATTTCTCAAATCTGAAAGGGGGCAAAGAAATACATGCTTATGCTATTAGAAGCAGTTATGACAGTAACATTTATGTTTCAACTGCTATAATTGATAGTTATGCTAAGTTGGGGTTTCTTCAGGGGGCACAGAGGGTCTTTGATCGGTCAAAAGGTAAGAGCTTGATCATTTGGACGGCAATAATCTCAGCATATGCAGTCCATGGAGATGCTGAGATGTCTGTTGTTCTTTTTAATGAGATGCTGAATAATGGGATTCAGCCAGACCATGTAACATTTACTGCAGTTTTAGCAGCTTGTGCTCATTCTGGGGTGGTAGATAAAGCTTGGGAGATATTTGGTTCCATGTTTCCAAAATACAACATTCAGCCCTTAGTCGAGCATTATGCTTGCATGGTAGGTGTTCTTAGCCGAGCTGGGAGGCTCTCTGAAGCGGCAGAATTAATTTCTAAAATGCCAATTGAGCCAAATGCAAAAGTTTGGGGTCCATTACTTAATGGGGCCTCGGTATCTGGTGATGTTGAACTGGGGAAGTTTGTTTGTGATCATTTGTTTGAAATTGAGCCTGAAAATACTGGGAATTACATCATTATGGCAAATTTGTATTCACAAGCTGGGAGATGGGAAGAAGCCAACAGGGTCAGGGAAAGAATGAACAAATTTGGGTTGAAGAAGGTCGCAGGTAATAGCTGGATTGAAACAAGTTGTGGAGTGCAAAGCTTTATAGCAAGGGATGTATCAAATGGTAGAACTGAAGAGATTTATGACATTTTGAAGGGCTTGCTTGGGTTGATGAAGGAAGAAGGATACATATTGCAGGATGAATTAGATGAGGAGAGTGTTTACAGTTGACACAAAATCATCTCTATGATGGAGTTGCTGCAAATAATTAGGAATAGAAGAAGGTTGTAGTTATTCATTGGTATGGAAACTGAGGCCCATATTGTTCGTAGACCATTCTTGGAATACCATAATTAATCAAAAAGAGGTACCTGGATATTTTGTATTTGCTAATATTATTGGCGCTCATGGGGGAAGTTAAAAAGCTCCATGTCCTTTCTTTGAAGTTCAAATTGAACTATTATGCCTAGCAATTTGGTGTACTTATTTCCTCATGGAGCTAATCTGGAACCATAAACAGCGAGTTTTGGCAAGCTGCTGACAGATATTTAGTTGGTGATAACCTTGATATCTTGTGTAGCTGGTTTCTATGAAGGTTCATACGTGCAAAAAATTAAGTTTAACATCTTGCCTATAGATCTAACGATGAGAGGGAGCCAGACCTTAAATTATTGCAAGAACAAAACCTTCTGACAGAGGGCTTTGCATGTATTTGATTGGCATCCAGGAAATGTAATGCAGTCTTGCAATGTCTGAACTAAAACAAGTTCAGTTTTTCTTCATTACCTTTAAACGAAATTGCAAGCTGCAGCGCATGGTTGACAATACCTGATCAGTAAAATCTGAGTCAGTCCTTGGTAGGAGAACCATTCTTTCTCTCTTCTAAGGTCACCATTGAAGACACCGGGGACAACACTCATCGGCACGCGTGCTATATTGCTAACAGCTACTGAAATCAGTCCCGTATCATCACTGTGTTTTTATCCGCCCTCCTGTGTCACTAACGTATGGGAAATGCTCCAACATAATTGCAAGTGCACCACTTGAAAGGTCATGTTTGAATCCTACCAATTCGATGGCTCCTAAACCCTGAAATGAGAAATGGCAGTGTAGTGGTGCCTGCAATACTATGTTTTCCTTTAACCTTGAACATCAACTTGCTCTACCTTTGGCCTTGGCATGTGAGGCAAACCAAACACTTCCTCATGAGTGTCATGTGCATATTGTCAGCATTGTGTACATTATTTTAACTATTTCTACTATAATATACTAATTTTTCTCACATGTTTCTGTATCATAACCAAAATTTGTTCAAGTTGTTATTAGTAACTTTTTTTATTTTTAATTTTCCAAGTGGATTTGATCTTATAATTTTATTTCTTAATTCCTGGATCATAAACCATAGAAGAGGCCCAAAGCCAAGTAATTTTTACTCTTACTGCTTTTTGACTACAAGTATTTACCTAAATGACCTGAAATAAGGCAAACTACCTTGAGTTTGAGCTCTAATTCCAATACGATATTATACAAGTTTCTTATTTCCCACCAAGTTTATTAGAATATCAGAATCTGTCAGTCCGTATTTTTCTTGGGATATTAGGTTGTTTGATTGAGGAGATATTACCACAAAATACAATATTTAAAAGGATATCAAACGTGTGAAAATTTTGGACACCATTTTTAATAAATGTTTTCCTTTACTGACCGAGAAAGCACCACAACAAAGCAACGTTCATTTTTGCAGAATGCTGCAAGTGGCAAAACTTACTCTATCTGCTTTTAGAACCAAAAACACTTTAATATAAGTAATAAATAAGCCAACCCCACTGAATTTTATGAGTATCTTCAGCTATGCCAATATTCTCTTTGTTTCCATGAGATTCTGATCCGTGCTAGTTTGCTCTAATTGCCCTCTTTAGTTATTCTAATTACACTCGACCGTTACCAAACGTTGTCTGCAAATAAAATAATTTAAAAATTACAGAAAAAAGAAAGGATTTCTTAAGACAACCAACGTACACAGAATCATATATGTGTGAAATTAAATAAATAAATATATATATATATATAATTAACCTTTTATGTTTAATGTAATTCTAATAATTTACTGCGTGTTTGAAAATCACTTTTTTTAAAAGGCATAACATATTAACATATATATATATATATATATATATGTCAATTTGCCAAGTTAAAAAAAAAAAAAAAAAAAAAAGCTGAATAGGCATGTAAATTAGTCGTACAAATGCAATTAGTATTTGGACCTCCATGCATTAATCATGATCCACACTCACATCAATGCCATGATATTGTAGCCAAAAAAAATAAAAATCAATGCCGTTATTCCTCTCAGTAAAAATAATGATAAAAGTAAAAAAAATGCAATAATGTGTGAGGGAATTTGGTAAATAATGACAAAACCAAGTGTAATTCCAACCCAATAATAACAATAATAAATACATACACCCAACAACACCCATTACCCAAAAATTTTCAGCACCAGGCACGCTGCACATTTCCTCTGAGTTAAACCACCCACGTTACTTTTTGCACCCCAACATCTCTTTCTCTTAATCTTTGTCCTCACTCCCCTATCTGACGTGTCCACGCTCCTCACTTTTCCTCTATTTAATCTTTCCCTTCCTCTCTTCTTCCTGTCCACTTCCACTTTTCTCACCCACCATTTTCCATCAATTTCAAAAAAATATTAAAACACCAAAACCAAAGCCTCCCCACTTACAACGTTCTTCTTCATCATCTTTCTCTCTCTCACTCACTCTGTCTAACTTTTATCAGATTAGCTTTTACACTTTTTTTTTTTTTTTTTTCTTTCTACCTTCAATGGCGGAATGTAGGAAGCTCGTTGTAGAGGTGTGTAATGCGAAGAATCTAATGCCAAAAGACGGTCAGGGAACAGCCAGTGCCTATGCAATCGTAGACTATGATGGTCAGCGACGGCGAACGAAGACCAAATTTAGAGATCTGAATCCTCAGTGGGATGAGAAGCTTGAGTTCTTGATCCACGATTCAGATGCCATGGCTTCCGAAATTTTGGAAATCAATCTCTACAACGATAAGACCAAGACTGGCAAGAGAAATACTTTTCTAGGCAAGGTCAAGATCTCTGGCTCTACTTTTGTCAAATCTGGATCGGAGACTCTTGTTTACTATCCCTTGGAGAAACGGAGCGTTTTTTCGCAGATTAAAGGTGAGATTGGGATTAAGGTTTTCTATGTCGATGAAGAACCACCGGCTAGTACCGCTACTCCGGCGGAGGAGAAAGCTCCGGCAGCTGCTACACCGGCGGAGGAGAAGCCGCCGGAGAAAGCAAAGGAGGAAGAGAAAGCTGACGAAATTAAGAAAGAGGAGGTGAAAAAAGAGGATGAGAAGCCTAAGGAAGAGAGTACTAAAGCACAGGAACCAAAGACGCCAGAGAAACCCAAGGCAAACAATGAGACTCAATCTGCTTCTCCGGCTGTGGTAACCACTCCAGCACCCGTAGAAACCCCACCCCTCACGCAAGGAGGCGATAAGCCCAAAAAGGAGGAGAAATCGGTGGAGAGAATCGGTGCGAATGAGATGGACGTTCGATCTTTGGCTAATGATCGGAGTCGCAGCGCTTTCGATCTCGTTGATCGTATGCCGTTCTTGTTCGTCAAGGTTGTGAAAGCCAAGCGAGAAAGCAACGAATCGGGATCGTCGATTTACGCCAAGCTCGCAATTGGAACTCACAGTATCAAAACCAAGAGCCAGAGCGACAAAGATTGGGACCAAGTTTTTGCCTTCGATAAAGAGGGGTTGAACTCAACCTCTCTGGAGGTCTCTGTATGGACAGAGGAGAAGAAAGAGAACGATCAGACCACGGAGAGTTGTTTGGGAACGGTGTCGTTTGATCTTCTGGAGGTGCCAAAGCGAGTCCCGCCGGATAGTCCCCTGGCTCCGCAATGGTACACTTTGGAATCGGAGAAGTCATCGGCAAATGACATCATGCTGGCGGTTTGGCTCGGAACTCAGGCGGATGAGGCTTTTCAGGAAGCATGGCAGTCGGATTCCGGCGGATTGATACCGGAGACCCGAGCCAAGGTATACCTCTCTCCTAAGCTTTGCTATTTGAGACTAACGGTTATCCAAACCCAGGATTTGCAGTTAGGTTCGGGATCCGAAGCTAAGGCTCGGAATATTGAGTTCTATGTTAAGGCTCAGCTCGGCGCGCAATGTTTTAAAACTAACCGTACATCTGTCGGAACGTCATCATCCTCAAGCTCAGATAACCCCACGTGGAATGAAGATCTGGTGTTTGTCGCAGCCGAGCCGTTTGAGCCGTTTCTGGTTCTTGCTGTGGAAGATGTGACCAACGGACGTTCGGTGGGCCATACAAAGGTACACGTGGCAAGCATAGAAAAGCGAATAGATGACAGGGCTCAACCAAAGTCCAGATGGTTCAATCTGATTGGCGATGAAAGTAAGCCGTACGCTGGGAGAATACACGTGCGAGTATGTCTGGAAGGTGGATATCACGTGCTGGATGAAGCTGCCCACGTGACAAGCGATGTTAGAGCAGCAGCGAAGCAGCTCGCTAAGGCTCCAGTAGGCCTGCTTGAAGTTGGTATACGTGGCGCTACTAATCTGCTTCCCGTGAAGACCACAGACGGTACGCGTGGGACCACTGATGCTTACGTGGTCGCCAAATATGGGCCCAAGTGGGTCCGTACCCGTACGATTCTTGATCGTTTTAGTCCACGTTGGAATGAGCAGTACACGTGGAATGTCTACGATCCATGTACGGTTCTCACCATCGGTGTTTTCGACAATGGAAGGTACAAGCGAGATGAAGCTGGCAAGCCCGGAACAGATCTCCGAGTCGGAAAGATACGTGTGCGGCTCTCGACGCTCGACACGAACCGGGTTTACGTGAACTCGTATCCATTGGTTGTGGTGCTTCCAGGTGGGGCCAAGAAGATGGGGGAGATCGAGATAGCCGTTCGATTTTCATGTTCTTCGTGGCTCAGTTTAATCCAAGCCTACGCCACGCCGACATTGCCGAAGATGCACTACGTGAGCCCACTGAGCCCAGCCCAGCAAGACATTCTGCGCCACACAGCCATGCGAATAGTAACGGCTCGGCTTGCACGGTCTGAGCCGGCTCTGGGACAAGAAGTGGTTCAGTACCTGTTGGATTCGGACACGCACATGTGGAGCATACGGCGAAGCAAGACAAACTGGTTCCGAGTGGTTGGCTGCTTGTCACGTGCCGCCACTTTGGCTCGTTGGCTCGATGGGATCCTCATGTGGACACACCCACCCACTACTGTTTTAGTGCATGTGTTCCTCGTGGCAGTAGTTCTATGCCCGCATCTTGTTCTCCCTACCGTTTTCATGTACGCCTTCTTGATCCTAGCACTGAGATTTCGTTACCGCTCAAGGGTCCCACATAACGTGGACCCGAGATTATCCTATGTGGACGTGGTCAGCCATGATGAACTGGATGAAGAATTTGATGGGTTTCCAACTAGTAGACCGTCTGATGTGGTTCGAGTTAGGTATGACAGGCTACGGGCCTTAGCGGGTCGGGCCCAAACCCTACTCGGTGACGTGGCGGCACAGGGAGAGCGTTTAGAGGCTCTGTTTAATTGGCGTGATCCAAGGGCAAGTGGGATATTCTTGATGTTTTGCTTGCTGGCCTCTTTTGTATTCTATGCGGTGCCATTTAAGGTTATTCTGTTGGGATTGGGATTCTATTATCTACGACATCCAAGATTCCGCGACGACACGCCGTCTGTTCCAATCAACTTTTTCCGGCGACTACCATCTCTATCTGAGCAAATTATGTAAGAAGGACTAAGATAGATGTGTTATGTGTATTACACTTGCTTGGTGACTTTCATGGAGTTATCGTATCATGGAGTTATGTGATACGAATATTGTTTCATTTTTTGTAGTAACTTTAAAATAATAAAAGAAGTTCTTGCGATTTTCCACTTTGTTTTATTTAAAGAGAAATTGCGAAACCTTGTTAACTTTTATATCATGTGCTTCTTATAGTTTAGAATCTTAATTTACAAGTAAAATTGCAAGACAATGACCATCAAGGCTCTTTATCCACCACGGCACCACCATCCCCAAGTTGGTCATAATGATGGGAGTCAAAAACTCCTTAACGGCCATATGTAATCCTGTCTAATCCTACAATAGTACTCAATGTGCAATTGACATGTAGAAGCAAGAATTGCGATGTGGGGGTTACATGGATGGGTGACAGCAATGTAACAAATGATGAAGCAACATATGCAGGATTAACTGGGGTCTAAGAAAACAAAAGTCTGTGTTTCTACTTGGTGGAATTGCAAAGGTAAAAAGTAAATCGATGTATGTGATTTTTATTTGTTTTTGTTCTGTTTCTTAATTATCTTAACAAAGATGAATATGGTTTTCTCTGCATGCAAATGTTGATCCTTGTTTTAACCTACACTTCGTTTTCTAGTGATAAGGAGCTTGCAAATGTGCATTCTCATCTGCTTCTTAACTCTATCCTCTGTCTATAATTACTTTTATTTTCTGACTGTAAATAAACTGTTTGATAACTTACGGTGAGGTAACTTGCATTGATGCAGGGGAACTTGGTGGCTAGTAACTCTCACACTCTATGAAGTACATCTTCAATGTTCACCGCTTCGATATGCAAATAACTAGTTGTTGTTCTGATTTCATAATGGGCAATCTTACAAAATACAATCGGAAATAGGTAAAGCAAAATAATTGTAGGAAACTGGAAATAGTTATCTCGTTGAGCAGATCCAGTAAGAGGAAGAGAGAGGGATAAAATCAGTCATATAGTACAAGAGACAACAAATTTGTAAAAAACTGGAAAATGGTTAGTTTATAGAAGCGAACTTTAGTTACAGGTTTAGTTGCATTTTTAGTACTCTAGGGAATATGGTGGACTTCATGTAAATAAGTTATGCTTTTCTACTTGCCATCATTCCTAATATTCATTTTGTGTTTGGGTATAGGTCCCTACTTAGCTAGCCAGCTAGCATCCTGGTCAGCCTGTGCAATCACATGGTTCTTGCAAGAGTAGTGACACACACCTTGATTTTTTTCTAGTTTCTGTACAAACTAGAGTTATCATTTTATGCCTAACAGTAAATAAAAAAAAATGACCATTCTAATAATATTTGTTTTACATATCATGTGAGTTCGGAGTTCTTTTATAGCATGCAATGAGTTATGGAATTAGGTCCTTTTGAAGAGCCTTCTGCCTGTTTTTTGGTTTCTATAATATATTTTTCCATCTTTTATTATTATGTTTCAAGATCTCTTTCCGAAATCTGTCCAAAAGGAAAAAGAAAGTTTTTTGTTTTTTTCTTTTTCTTTTTTATTATGTTTCAATATCTCTTTCTGTATTCAGTCCAAAAGGAAAAAGAAAGTTTCTTTCTTTAGTTCTTAATGCTCTGATACATCAAGAGTTTCTTTCTTTAGTTCTTGATGCTCTGATACATCAATTTCCATTCTTTCATTATTTATTTATTTTATTTTATTTTTGTTAAATTCTTTACAGCTATGTGAAATTCTAATTTGGCACTGGGATTTGTTTTCTGGAAATTTTGCAGTAATTTTATTGGCAACAACCTCACCATTGAAAGTTCAAATAGCAAGCAAATAAGTCTTCCACATTCTATAACTAACCACGTGACCATCTTCCTTTCTCTGCTTCATCATGAAGCATTGCATTCCCAACTAAGTGATATGATTCTCTTTTGCTTTCAATTCTCGTCTTCCATACCTTAGAATGCCATAGCTGGTAGTAACCAACAAAATAAGGTTGAGAATCAATTGGTACCAGGAAATTTAAGTTTGTGCGCTGATATAGGAGAGTATAATGTAAAAGTTTTCATACAAAACAACTAGATTGGAGATATATCTTATATCTCAGTAACAAGCTCCTTTTTGTTGAATGCTTAATTTTTTAGTTAATATACTTTTAATACTAACATGGTTTTTTGCTACTTATTATTGTGGTAGAAATTAGGATTTTGTTCCTGCACTAACATGAGAGGATGGAAACCAAAATATTCAGTACCAACTACTTAATAACAAAATTTCTGCATCTACAAAGGAGTCTTTTACTTCATGACTCATGAGGGGCAGAGAACTTAGAGAGTTATATATAAATATATATATATATATATTCATGAACGTCATTTATATGTGAATGGAACTTGTGTATGTTCAAGAATCTCATTTGTTTGGCTATATAATTGGCAGGGAAACATGTTTTAAAAGATTTTGATATATTAAAAAAAAAAAATTTAAAAAAAAAAAAGGGAGGTGGGATATCAGCCCAAGCTGTGCATAAGGAATTTATGGCTCTGGCAATACCAGAAAACTAGTTTGAAGTTTGTCTATTTTGAGCTGGACAAGGTACTTGTTCTACACCTCTTCAGGGTGCGTATTATGGACCTTCTATTTCAGCCATCTGTGCTAAACCTGGTAACATAGAGTACTCAAACATGTTACTGAAGTTAAACCAGATGTTCCCTTTTTTTATTTTGTTCTTTTAAGTACTGATTTTTCTGCCATGCCTGCACATATAACTGACTACTGAATCTCTGATACAGAATTCACTCCTACATTCTCTAAAGAAGCCTCCAACAAGTAGAATTCCAAGAACAGGGCTGGTATGGTTGTGGGGATTGCTGTTGGTGGTGGATTTTAAGGCTTTCTGTCTGTTTGTAAGTTCATTTCTAATTAAAAACTTTTATGCTTTGCAGGACAATGTCCATGGTGAGAAGTCATGCATCAGGACAAAACTTCTTCATGGTGATTGTTAGGTTTCTGGATACATGCGCTGGTTCAATGTCAGCAGGTCAAAGTTCATTTTAATTGTTCTAGTTTTGTCAGCAGGTCAAAGTTGCAATTTCTGTTTTACAAGAACCTGTATAAACAAGAGCTATGCCTATTGTAAATAGAAATTTATAACGATGTTCTCCTCTTGTAATTAGTGTTTTTTTCTTAGAGTGAGGTAAAAGTTACAATTTCTGTTATCACCATTACAATTAGCTAAGATCAAGGGTTATTTGGTGGGGAAAAAAAAAGTTACAATAAGGGACACTTTCTGTGGGCAATTATTCTGATTGATAGGAGCTTTTGCAATGGAATAGGGTAAAGCTTCACTTTTACAGAGCTATCTGCAATTATAGCAACTATTTACGTTAAGTGGAAAATACTTTCTTACCGTTAAAGCATCCAATGTAGATAATATTATTAAATTTAGTCCTCAAACAGACAATAATGGCTGCATAAAGAGAATGGTCACTAGAAATTCATGATTTGGTCAAGTCCAAAGAGAAAAAAATGCATCTATTTGCATTATTAGTTGTGTAAAAGGAGACAAGAAGAAAGAGCGGTGGATGGGATGGGATGGGATGGACCAATTGTTATTCTTCTACTTGTTTTTACGAGTCTAATACATATAATCACAGATAATGAAAATAAAAGGACGTGAGAAATGTGCTTGAATTGGACATATACTTGTGGACAAAAACAGGTACATTCTTTGTACCCACTTCAATAGTTCCTAACCGACTCTTTTTAATTGGCCAGATTTTTTTTTTTTTCATTATTATCATTATTATTATTGTTATTTTCTTTTGCAATTTCTTCCATTTTAAGTTTTTTTGTCATGTTGATATACTATGCTATAATCGTTTTTCCAGATAGTCCAATTAATCATAACCACTAATATTAATATTTATTTAAGTTTTGGATCATATTAAAGTTAAATAATAATAATAAAAATTCGGATAATTTTATTCACTGTAGTAAATTAATTTATTAGAAACACTACAATTTTAATAATTTATTAATATTCTAATAATATCTATTAATAAAATATCATAAATAACGTGAAAAGTTCAAAAAAAAAAAGAAAAAAAAAAGGAAAACAAATATTAGATCGATTAAAACTTGCAGAGAGAATAGATAAAACCAATTACAACTAACAGATTTTATAGCTTTGGCTTAAAAATATCTATTTTTACATGTATTTTTAGAAAGAAACACTGTTCTTGGTTATTGTTTTCGAAATTGAAAAAGAGTAGACAAATGAACTCTGTTCAAGAGTGAAGGTATTGGAATATATAGCGACAGATAAAAAAAAAAAAAAAAATGAATTGGTGTCTCAAAGAAATTTCCAGCACACAGACTCTCTGAAAATGAAATTGAAGACCAAATCAAGTATGAAATATCCAAAAAGAAAATTGAATAAAACTCAAAAACCATTTATGTGTCAACAAATTAACGGAACGAAAGGCAAAGAAGCTAAACGGACCTGCTTTCACAATTCAAAGATCCCTAAAAACAATATTCACATTATCATAACATGATGGCGATATAAGAATTGAGAGTGAGAAAATAATGGTGAGAGAAGGAAATAGTAAATAACTTGTTATTTGGGATTAGAAATGAGTGATTTGGGCATAATTTTTCTTTCTTTCAATAACTCATACACAAAAATTCTGTTAAAATTAAATAAATATTAAGTTCTAATAATACCAAGTGATTTAGGCATAGTTTTTCTTTCTTTCATAAATAGCCTAAAAAGAAGAACACTTGAACGATTTGATCCCCTTTTTTTTGGGGGGGAAAAATCAGGCTTGCTTTTGATTTTTTGGAAATTTTACTTGTAGTGTATTTAGTTTTTTTTTTTTTAATTCATTAAAGGTAAAAAAAAGGATATATTTTATTAGTAGTGTAGATAAAAAAATAATAATAAAAAGAAATAAAAAAAATGTTGATGTGAGTGTGTATAGAATATTGTGTTTTTATAAATTTTACCTTTCCAAATTTACCCACGTCCAAAAAAAAAAAAATGGATATACCATATTTAATACTTGACTATAATAGAAGATGACAAAGGGATGAGTTTTGGGGAATATTGTTGTGCTGCCTGTGCAGACTTTGTCAGGTTCATCATCAATGAACATAACATCAAAACCATTACAGCTAATAGACCCACATACATTATAATAAATGTAGTAAAAGAAATGAATATATGATATCTAAATCAATAGCTACTGATAAAGATTGCCAATAAATATGAATTATTCAATATATGTATCAGATTTTGACACTTTTAAGAAATAATGTATGCCTTGCATTTCCAGGACACAAATTAAAGAAAGAAAAGCATGGAGTTTGAATCATAAAGTTATAAATAACAAGGCTCAAATTTAGGGAAAGCTACATGGTTAAGAAACTTTTTTTTTTTTTTTAACAAACATTACAATAATCTTTCAAATATCATTAATGTTTAGTGGCAGCAAAGTTAATTAACCACAAACTTTTACTTTTATAAAGAGAGACAAGTACAGCTTAACTATAAGACCAATGTCATATATAAAAATGCAAAAACATAAGAGCACCTTTTTCTTTTTGCATCTAAAACTTTTTTTATAAGAGTCTAAGAAATAGTGGCACATAGTAACGCTTAATGGAGGGGAAAAATTGCAGTAATTCCTCGATAGCTGCTCCACATTTAACTTCTTTTCTGCATCTAAACAAAAAACCATGATGTTAAGTTTAAGAAATCCCTCCATTAATTATGATGGATGATACACAAATTTGTTTCTAATCACTAGTTCCCGATTTGATTTTTTCTTAAATGAATATTAGGATTAGGAAAATGATTATCAACATTAGATTAAAACATAATTAGGTCATGTTTGGTATGAATTATAAAATTTTGATTATAGCTTGTCAAGCTCAAAAAGCAGATTATGAAATTCTTTTGGCAGTTTCGTAGAAAGAGCTTGAAACAAAAGGTAGTGCAAATGTGCAGTTCCTCATAAAACTTTTCTTACTTTCTCATAGAAAAAATAAAAAATAATCTTGAAGAGGGTATTAATCACACAAAAATTTCTATGCTGCGGAGCACTGCTCCCTCCCCCTCACATTGTAAAAATGCCAGCTTAAAGGGACAAAATGGTAACTTCTAATAGATAATCATGGCCAAATTAGTCAACTCAAAACCCAAAATAATAAAAAATAAATTACATAAAAAGAAACAAAAATTCCTCAAACACCTATAAAACACTATAAAAGAACGCCATGTAAAAACTCTCTTTTTTTTCCCTCTACAAACAGCACAAGATCCGATAATGGAAGAAGAAACAATCATGGCTTCACTGGCCACTCTCACTCTCCCTCAGCTATCAGATCTCACAAACTCCGTATTCTCCCAAACCCATCACCACCATCTTCGTCTCTCAGCACTCCTTTCTTCCCCAACTCTTTTCTCTCTCACTCTCCACCGCCTTCACTTCCTCTCTCTTCCCCACAAAACCCTCCTCATCGCTCGCCACCTCCTCTCCTCCCTCCGCCACCTCACCTTCCATTTCCAACCCAGCACCACCACCTTAGCCTTCTCTCGCTCCACCGCTATCAACTGCCGAGACCTCGACGCCGTTTTGCTTCTCCTCTTCCTCTGCGAAGTCAGGCAACACAACCCGGAAGCTCTCCAAACGCCACCGTCCAAATGGCGCGAAGTTCTCGGCCAGCTTTACGCCGAAAACATGATGAGAGTTTCCGGCATTGGAGTTTACAACGGTACTGCTCTCGTTCCGTTTATTGAGATGGTGACGAGGTGTTTGAGGTTTGTGGATTTGATGGGTGGCTGTGGAGGAGGAGGAAAGGGCGGGAAAGAAGTTCCTGCGTCGGTGACGGCGGTGGTGGCATTACCTTCGGTGGAGGTTTCCGGCGACGGAGTTATTGAGTGTGCAGTATGTAAGGAGGAGATGAAGAAAGGGAGAGATGTTTGCGAATTGCCTTGTCAGCATTTGTTTCATTGGATGTGTATTCTTCCATGGCTGAGGAAAAAGAACACGTGTCCTTGCTGTAGATTTCAGCTCCCCACCGATGATGTTTTCGGAGAGATCCAAAGGCTGTGGGAAGTCTTGGTTAAGATTGGTGGAAAGAGTTTGTGATGCGAAATGTAGGTAATTCACAAGGGAGGTTCGTTGATTGGTACACTTTCATTTCCAAATCGTTAGAATATGATTTAAGGAAAAAAAAAAAAAAAAAGTAGGTGATTATCATAATTATCAGGATTGCATCTGTGTTTACACGTGGCAGAGCTGATGGAATGATCTGGGTGATGTATGAGATGGGTATCAAGAAGAGGAATGAATGGTTGTGATGAATGGGTTGTGGAGGATCACAGAGTTGTTGATAAAGACATATGTGGTTTATTAGGTTATAGACAATCTGATGATATGAATATATGTAAGCCAAATAAATGAGGGGATATAATATTATTGGTGACAAATTTTGTTGTGGTCTATTTCTTGAAATAAACATGGCAATTGACTTTCTTTTGCATGATTATGAGGGTGAGGATGAGATGTTTATATTGGTTCTCAAGTAGAAAATCATGAACCAAAGTTTTGTAAAATGTTAAACCTTGATATTTTTGGCCATCCAAATTGGTTATCTTCACAAAAAATAAAATAAATAAGGGTAATCTTGTGAGAAAAATTGGGCTACAATCCGGCCTTCTAAAACGCATATGCATTCTCTACCTCATTAAGAAAAAAGCTAAATTATTACATATTCTATTCATTTTTACAATATTTCTATTTTCTTCATTTATTTTGTTGACAAATATGGGACAATATTTAATAATATTAGAATCATAAAATTTATTTATCAAATTTTAGATACCAAATGATATTGCATTATTTTATTGATATCATTTTATCTAATTTTTTTATTATACTATTTAGTACTGCTTTACGTATATATTAAAATATTTATTAAAAATATTAAAATATTTATTAAAAAATATTTATCAAATGATATATATTAATAAATGATTAGTTGAGATATCCAGAAAATATAATATGAATAAATGAAAGAATTTGAACACTTAGTATTATCTACAATATTATTTTGTCAATCATTAACAAATTATCATATTATTTGGTATTCAAAATTTAATAACAAATTTAATGACTATAGTATTAGTCAGAAAGTTTTTATTAGCTTATTCATTAATTAAGAGTTTATTTATTCATATTCATATTATATTAATTTTTCTATCAATTATATATTGATATATTATTTTTTTCCTTAAAATATATTGATATATTATATGATAAATAAATTTGGTAAAAATAAAATTGGTGATGTAAACATTACTATTTATCCAAAACTAGTTTCAAATGAAAATCAACTAACAAGAGTGTGCTGGTGGTGGTATGATAAATTAACGACAATTTTTTTTTTTTTTTTTTTTGGGGGTAAACCAGGTTGTAACATTTCATTAATGCAAACTTTAATGGTTGTAAATACCCTGTTTACCATGCCCAGAAAGTATACCCAGCAAAAGATATGTCGCAAGAACGTACGGACTGGCAAATTCTGATATTTTAATGAACTTTGATTGGAGAAGGAAAAATGTTTATCAAGATCGTATTGGAATTAGAGCTCAAACTCAAGATAAGCTGCGTTAAAGAGGTTTAGGAAATAGTTGTAGCTAAAAACTAAAATAGTAATTTACAAGTATTGTAGAGATCACTACTACTTAAGCATTCAATAAATATTTTATAGAAATCATATATTTTATTTTGATATTAAATATGAATATAGATTATTAGATATAGATATATAATTATTAACCATTATATAGATAATATAGTAATATAACTTTTTCTTAGCATATGGCTTTTAACAAACATTTATTAAATATCCGATTATAAATTATCTGTTGTACCAGATCACTCATGCAATAATTGTATATTATTTTACTTCTTTCAATATAAGTTTTTTCCCAAATTGATTGGTAAGATTAGAAGCCAAAATTTGGCTAGAAGAGGAAAATAGGAAATTTGATTCTTGGAAGAATAAATCATCAAACGATCTAGAAAGAAAATACAATCACATGCATATAAAACAAAATAAAAATGTATATTTTCTTTATTATTTTTGTTTTCCTCGCTTTTTATAACTTTTTTTTTATATATATATATAATATTTCATTTACTTTCTTATACATTCCAAACTCCAAACATAAGGTTCTGTCCCATTAGAAGGATACAGAATCCTCCATAACACATGCCATAGGCTGTACATCTTTGGGTTAACTATTATGACCCCTTTCCCAATGTGAGTGATGATTCGTATATTTTGGTTCAGTTGGTACATTTTGTCTTCTACTTTACCTGCTGTTTAATCAGCAAAAGTATATCAGCAAGGGGGAAGAGCAAATCTTGCAAAATAAACCATTTCTTACTATGTACATGGATTGGACGTAATAATATCAAATACCACTTTGGACGATCATGTCAAGAAGTATGAAATTTTTCAGCAAAGTAGGAACCATAGCTGAACCTTGGGAAGAAATCTGATAATTGAACTAAAATATATATTTATATATATATATATATATACTTTTTCCGATTCAATAACCGGGCAATTCTTTGCTTCAAAATTATATGACAGAGATAGAAGCTAAAAACACAAAAAGCAATATTTGAACGGGAAAAATTTAACCTTGAACCGAGAAAAAAAAAATATATATATATATATATATATATGTATATACTTTGCAAGCAGAATGGATAAGAATGAAGAATACGAGATTGGTTAACAGTCAGATCAACCAATATGCAGTTAAGGACCTACAATCAAAAGGTAGTTAAGGAAAGGTAGTTAAGGACAAGCGTTAAAAGGAAACATCACTTATATAAGAGATTCATAAGCATGGGGTAAACTTTCAGAAATTGGGAAAACAGTTCTAAGGTAGCTGATACTGCATTGTATAATTATAAACCCCTCCATCCATCCGCTTATCATCAATAGTCTGTATATGCAATTGCTAAATTACCAACAATCATAAAAGTTTAAAACTGAGAGTAAGTGAAATAATTAATTAACATAAATAGGAGAAAGTAGCATTTGAACACAGGACCTTATGTTCAGATACAACTTTTAATTATCATCAATCCAAAAAGTTTAGGATGATAGAAAGTGAATCCTGCAATGTATATCAGGTTCACATGGTAACAGTGGATAATAGTTTTAACAGCAACCAATCAGGATTATCTAATTGAAGCAGTAGCTACATTTCAGTATGCACCTTCATAAAATCTAATATAGAAAATCAATTTAAACCATCATTGGCAGAAAATTTAAAATATACATTCTATAAAAGCACCAAAAAGAAGTTTGCTACATTCATACACATTTCCAGTTTTTAGATAGTCATAGAAATACATATACATACATGTCTAAGAATGAGGGTATGAGTTTGCCCATGACACCTACAAAAAATAAGCGTTTCACTTATGTCGTGTGTATCCCTAGCCCAAACAAGAAAGTTGCATACAAAACAAACTGTTTACTAAGAGGAACATCACATGTGGCAAATAAGAAATTTTTCTCAATTTTCGGAAGAATTTCATAGCTTATAAAGGCAATGCATTCATTTGAGGAAAACATTTGATCAATAAACGAAACCATGTATACCCCTGGCTTCAATCCTGATGTGATGCTAACCAGTATAACAGCCCTGAACACTCTGCCTAAAGAAAAAGGACAATAAATAGAATAACCAAATTTTATACTAAAGAGGCTAATAACTAATTTACAAATGCTGATGAAAATGAAAAGATCTTTTAGATATCGCTGTCATCATAACCATAAGATATGTCAATTATGCTAAACAAAATTGTATCAGCAGGTAAAATCTAAATGAATGGAACTTCAAGTTAATGAAATACACACAGAAGTTTAATATACTTCCTGCCAAATGTAGAGCATATTAGTAATGTCAATCTATATATATTAGAAAATATTTATATTAACTGATTTTTAAGACTTTCCCACATTACAGGACCTTCAGGATGGACATCTACAAAATATCTTACAAATCGAGCATCTGAACATGCAAGGAGAGTGCTCAATGACAAAGTAGGCTTTGCTACTCCTCTCTCTCTCAGCCATGCATACATCGAGAATCGAAGATTAATCCTTCCCAAATCATAACACAAATAAGCTGGGAATGCTACCACAGATTCTAGAGGATAACCTAAACAGTTTTTTAAGCAATCAATCTTCTTTTCAATCACATCTTTGCTCTGGTTTAGGACAGTAGGAGCTTGTCTAACTATGTTTATCACAATATTGTAGTCCAAACCAGCCTGCACAAGGGAATCAAACCTCTCCTGTAGTTGGTCCCCTCTGCCCCTAAATAGTTTCAAAGCTTTTGTCATCTCATCAGAGTTTTCAATATATCCCAATCTCAGCAAAAATGATGTTTTCTCCCTGTGTTTACTTAGATCTGTGCAAGGTACCTTTTCACTGATTTTATTTTTCGATTTAGATGCCAGTCTTAACAGCTTAAGTGGGTCTTCCTTAATAATTTCACATAGACCATCTTTCTCAACCTTCAGGTCTTTGCAAACACTTCTGGGTCGTTTCAGAGTACACGAACCCAAAAATTCTGTATGGTTAATCACGATGTCTGCTATATCTTCTATCCACATTCCAATCTCAAGCAAAAAATCGACTGCCTGCAAAAGGTTTCTTGAATACTTACTTGACAAGATTTGAGGATTTTGCTTAAACAAACAATAGACTTCATTAGTCTTGAGACCCAATTTGAGTAGCCTGCCAAATAATATATACACCCTTTTCCCAGAACCTTCGAAGAGTAATGCTGGATTTGCTTTAAACAAACTGCACATCTTTTCCTCACTATAACCCACTTTTTCAAGAAAATTCATCGTGTCAAGCATTCTGCCCCAGTTGTACATGCTATCACCTGTCACATACCCCCGAATCCAATCATTTCCAATTCCTAATGCCTTCAATTTTTGAAGAACCTCAACCAACTCACAGTTAAGACCACCAATCAAAAGCAACGGGCAGGAACTTACCAGCTTAATTACTGTGGGTTTGCTCAAACCCAAATTTTCATAAGCCTGAAGTTTTGAAGACATCACTCCAAAGTCATACCCAAATATCTCTCTTGCTTCCTTGTACATTTTACCAATCTTACTGCGTGGAATTCCATAATCACATAGAACATGAAAGTTATCAAGCAAAACTTGATCGTCCCTCAGAAACATCAAATGCCGAGGGAGAAGAAACGGAAGCTCAGAAGGGCTCAGACCCAAGCTCTCGAAAAATGGCTCGAACTCGTTAATCGGGTTGTACCGAAGGAATTTGGTTAATGAATGAGCAACATCTTTCTCAGTGTCAATCTTGGAGAGCAGATTCTGAATAAAATGAGGGGAATTCTTGCTGATGTACTCAGCATCGGTGAAGCAAAAGCTTCTAGTAGAATGCAGGTAATCAAAAAGTGCATCTTGAGCTTCGTTTCTGGCAAGCCGAGAAACCCGGTTAGTTAAAGAAGAATTGGGAGACTGTGTGGACGCAGTGAGAGAGACTTTGGGATAATGGGTAAGTCTAGAACTTCCAAAGCATCGAATTCTAAGCAAAACAGGTGGAAGGTTTTGGTCCTTTTGGAGTGCAGTAGCTCTTTCACAAACAACAGGAGTTAAAATTTGAAGATGATTGAGTTGGGCAAACATTTCAGATAACTTCGATACCCTTTTCTGTGTTCTAGTAATTAACATGGCAAAAGGGGAAAAACAGAGAGAGATGAAAGAGAAAGAGCAACAACAAAGACGTAAGAAATGGCAAAAGCTATAACCAACACAAAATCAATTCCCATGTAAAAGCAAATTCTACCATAACATTAATGCAAGAATGAATCGGAAACGAAGTAAAAGTAATCTAAACCAGAATGGCTTTCTGGCTCGAGAATATTTGGGTCTAATTCACATCTTTCCATGTGAAAGCTGAAAACCAAAGCTGAAAAAGTAATCCAACTAAGAAGAATTCAACGAGGGATTACCTAAGACATTGATCTTCTCAAGGATGTGCTTCTATATCAATTCAACCTGGCAAGAAATGTGCAGCTACAGTTCTTTTTTTCTGGTCAACATTTTTCAGCAGGATGGAATGAGGTGCGAAAAACCCTAAGGCAAAGGGTTTTAGGCTTTATCAGCTTATTGTTTTAAAACCCAATCTAAAAGTAAAACCCAATTGCAAACAGCCCACCAATTAGGTTATAAAAAATTCAGCCTCATGCCTAATAAATAAAACCATATGTAACTTTTAAATTTCAAGGTATTTAATTAATAAATAAAAATTTTCATTCCCCAATCTAATCAAAATGTTCTTTTTTAATTGTTTTTTTGTTTTATAAAAACTTATAATATTATTATTTACATTATATTTTTAGTTTTTGTTAATTGCAAATATATTCAAATGCATGACTTCATTATTTGTCATTTCTTTCTATTGCAACATTTTATATATAATTTTTGCCTAAAACAAACATTTTATCTTTGATAAAAAAAAATTATTAGTGCATAAATGTATACATATTTTTAAGTGCGTAAATCTAAATATGTTGTAAAAAACAAATTATAAACATTTTACTATTCTATTTTAACTTATTTTGTAGTTATTGATCGATTTGAAATAATCTTCATATTTTAAAAATTCACAAAAATAAATCAATAAAATCTTGTTTTCCCTTTTTTTTTAAAAAAAAATTTATTTCTCTCCCTCTACAATTCCTCCTGTACTCTATCGTTACTTTAATTTTGATTAGATCTAAGACCTGGTATGGTTGGTGCCAACGTTGGACGAAATTTGAAATCTTTTGCATATAATTCTAGGTTTTTTGCGTCAATATCTACTAATTTTTTGTCATTTTTACAATTTGCCACCCAAAATTGATGTGTGGCATCTTTGGGGGGCGTTTGGTATGCTGGATAGATTCGGATCGAACAGGATCAGACAGGATAATTAATGCAGTACTATGTTTGGCATGGTTCCAGATTAAATGATGGACTAATTATACCATGTTTGGTGCCGAATCGGACTGGATAGGACTATTTTGTAATTATATTTTTAATTTCAAAAGAATAAAAATTTTAAAAGTTAAATTTATATGGAAAAAAAAAATTATTACATCTAATTAAGGTTGTACATTTATATATTTATATATTTATATATACATGCAAAATATGCAAAATTTGTTGTATACACCCACAAATAATATTAATATATAACTTTAGAAATAGCTTAAAATTAACTTAAAACATAGTATGCCATAAATAACAATTAATTAAAAATACATATATTTTAATGGTATGCATAAGACAATTGAATATTTTTTCAACCCATAAATTACATGAATATATTGTTTCCAAAACCAATTAAAATAAAATTTTAATATGGTAAATCATAAATAACAATTATTCACAAATAAAGAAATAATTAACAGTATATGTAATTAAGAACTTGTTGATAATATAAGAATATCCATATCCAATTTATACGTATATGTATGACAACTACTGAGATAGAGAACATAAGGGCAAAAACAAAATGATTTCCATTTACAGGAAGCCAGTCTGCTGGGTAGGCTCCAAGTGCTCCAGTGGCATACCTACAAACAGTTTTCAATGACATAAAATTGAAATAAGGCATTTAATACTAGCCAAAATCCATAAATAAATCGTTTTGAACATACCAACCCAACAATGTCAACAATGCCATGGTAACAACTGTAGGTACAAAGATGCTGGCAATCTGCAAGTCACAAATATGCTTAAGATATGTCACAAGAATTAATCCACCAGCAGAGACAGGGCAATACAATAAAAGAGAATGGAATCTAAGTCAAAATAACATAACAATAAGAAATCCAATCATGGAATAATTTGCATGATATGCCTCTTAAGAGGAAAGATATAACTGATCATTTGAAGATTGTTCATGAGAGGGGGTGGTGAGAAGCATGGCAATGATAACATCAACTACTAAGGTGTAAGCAAGACTAATGGACAAGGAAGCATAAGAGCTCCTACCTACAACAAAGTTTTGTCCCCTAACATTTGATGCAATGAAACATTTCTCAAGGTCTGCACATGATGAAATCCTAAATTGGGTCCTAATAGCACTTTCCCAATAAATTTAACTTGAATATTAGTTTATATTAAGGAGATGAGATAGCATAGTGACATGCATTATGAACCTTAAGGAATGAATATATATTGCTGAAGTAGTGAAAGCATATTTTACAATCATAAGTTCACACTGTTGAGCCAATAAATTCATAGCTGGTACAATAAATGTTAAACGCAATAAATTTCCAACAGCAGACAAAAAGATATTTCCAAAATAAATTTCAAAGTATATCAATATGTATTATGAAATTTAGTGAAAATACAACTCACATGGAACTTAAAATTCATTCATTATTGTTGAATTATCAGTATTCCCAAAAAGCTCAAGCTATTTGAATATATTCTATATTCTTAACACACACACACACACACCCAACCCCCCCCCCCCCAAAAAAAAAAAAAAAAACAAAAAAAAAAACACCCTTTCTTGTTCGATATCTTGGTTTATCGATTTCAGGTACTTTCACCTTAATATAAGTTTCATCTAATGCTCCCAAACAATTCTACGACACAAACAATTTTACTAATGTCAGATAATGCTACAAGTCATCTAACTATAAAATTAATAACCAAACTAGTCCACATACGTACCTTAAACATTTTCCATCTATCATCCGAGTAATTATCCGACACAGGTTCAGGATGCCTCAACAAAATGGAATGTAAGCGCAACACCCCATTTAATACTGAATTGAAATATCTACTAATTGTCTCCCCTGATCTATAGAATCGACTAATAATTGTACGGTTTTTTGTATGATGAGTAATTATGTGCAAAAATATGCACACTTGCTCTTTCAATGTAACAGTACCATCTCTTTTCACATATCCATCCTGGCGTAATAACTGACATAAAATAACAAATGTTCTCCTATCCATCCTCAATTGACTAATACAAGTGACATCATTGTCTAACAAACTATCTATAAAAGATGTACGCAATTCGGTATTCCTAGTTATTCTATTCCTAACACCTCTTTCATTTCTCCTTTGCCACGCTACATACATGTACATAAAGAAGATAAACATAAAGCCCCAACAAAAAGATTGAATCACAACTAATTTTCTTCCATCCATCTCTACAAAAAGAAAAAAAAAACAAATAAAAAAAATTATAAGAAATACAATAAATTGAACTGCTATTGCCCATACAATTGAATATATACAGCAAACAAAAATCTTCCATAAATAATATATTTATATATTAGCATTCACAATAAACATTATATATATTTGGAAGGTCAAAATAAAAGGTGGATTTAAGTTTTTTTAAACTCTTCAAACTCAATATATATATATATATATATATTCCACCAAATTATCAAATACCCATGATTAAGATTATTTAAAAAAAAAAGTAGATATATATTTAGGATAATAGTTGTTTCAATCTGTTACATTATTGTCTAATCATATCTAATGCACTACTTTAGTCCAATCGCTTCCTCCTAGATATCGTAAAAGAATTTATGAACAAATATGTCTATTTGCCTTTTCAAAAAAACAAAAAATTTTTTTGTCTATTTGCCCAGTTTGTTTTTTGTAATTAAATTTCTATTATATTTTTTTTCCAATATCTTCATAGGAAGAAGAAAACAATAAAAAAGTAGAGAGAGATAAGAACCCATGTTATCCTAACTTTGTTATGAAGAAGAAAGAGAGAAGTGTCTATCTTTGTGTTATAGAAATCCTATACACATAGCATTTTACATAACCTATCATACCAAACTCATGGGCTTGTTGAAGCCCATACAGTGAATAATGCAATTTACGTATGACAGTAGGTTGAGTAGGTCAACAAAACCACCAGGTTGTTTTATATAAACAACCTCTATAATAATCCCATTTAAGAAAGTATTTACATCTATTTGTCTCACATCTCGATTAAGAAAGGCAACAATGGATAAAACAACTTTTACAGTTGATAACTTGATAACAAGATTAAAAGTCTCTTTGAAATCCAACCCAGTTCTTTGATGGAAACCCTTGGCAATGAGACATGCTTTATGAAGTAAGATAGAACCATATAAATTATTTCTTATTTTGAATACCCACTTATTTCCTACCAATTATTGATGATTAAGGAGGCATTGAGGATCATGTATTATTAACTTTAAAGCAGCAAACTCAACATTCATGGCTTTTTTTCCTCCAAGACAAAGAAGTGTAGAAAACATGGATATAGGTTCACCCATAGGAGGCACGGGTTATACTCTTGTTGAAAATAACTTAGGTTTAAAAATACCTACCTTAGCCCTTGTTATCATCGGGGCAAATTGGCTGTAAAGACCGAGTTGGCAATTAGGAGAATTGTCGACGGTTGGGAGTGGAACTAATGATGAAGAAAATGGTGTGGACTGTAAAGAAAGATCTTGAAGAATCCAAAGTGCACGTGTAATGAAGTTAGTGGGTAAAAGCTCCATAGAAACGGAGGGTTACTGCAGAGTGGAGAATTTTGTTGATGGAGATGACATCGTTGGATAAAGATTGTCTTGTAATAGATATTGGTGATAGGGATTTATCATCTTCAATATTTATGGTGCTAGACAAGGTGGAATCAGATACACCTAACGCTGTTTAGGATGGCTCAAAATTAATTGGGACCAATCATTTATTGACCTACAAGGAAAAGTTGGATGGAAACAAAATACCAGGATTAGACATAATATTTTTGGTTGTACAGAGCCTAGGTGATTATGAAAAAATATAGCATTTCTCATTAAAAATTACATTTGGAGAAATATAAAATTTGTCAATTACCAGGTTTAAATATTTATATCCTCTATAGGATGAATTATCCCAATAAAAACATACTGTGTAGTATGAAAGCTAATTTTTTTTTTTTTGTCCAATCAAGAAAGCACTCACACCCAAAGCATTTTAAAAAGGAAAAATCATTTTTTTTAATAGCTTTTGAATTGGGGATAGAACTCTTAATACTTTGGTAGGATGCCTTAATTAAAAAAGCGGTAGTAGAGTACGCATTCCACCATTGGTATATTGGCATTGAGCTTCGGGCAAGAAGAGTACGTACAGTCTCAGTAATATGACGGTATTTTCTTTTAATTTTCCCAATTTCATTGTGAGTATAGAGATAGGGATGTTGATAAATAATACTAAAGTCATCTAGAATTGGTTGTAAGGGTTGATATTCTCCTCCCCAATCAACTTGAAAATTTTTTTTTTTTTTGCTTGTTAAATTTTCAACCATTTTTTTAAATTGTAGAAAAATTATTTTTACTTTAGATTTAGATTTCATTGGATATATCCAAGAGAATCTGGTAAAATTATCTTCAAGTAATAATACCTGTACCTTTTGGTTGATTCAACTAAGGTAGGATCTAAAACCAACGAAGATCAAGTCTAATGGCTCATGACCAACGATAGTAGAAGGTGGAGTGTATAATCGTTTGTTTTTCCCTAATTGACAAGCATTGGATAAAGAATTACATGATGACCATATAGAAAAAGAATCTTTGCATTATGAAGCAACTTTATCTATAACAAGGGTTTGGGTGGCCTAGCCTATACTGCCACAACTTACATAAAGGAGATTTGGAACTAAAGCATCTAAAAGAATTTGAAACATTATTCAAATGAAAAAGATAAGTCCTAGGAGCATCATGAAAGTCTTTGGGTAAATGCACTTGGTAGAGACCATCTTTAAGTAAGCCTTTAAGAAGAATCCTCTTTGTAGCATTGTCCTTCATAAAAACATAACAATTAGTGAATTCCACTAAAACATTATTACCATTGGTGAGATGAGTAATACTCAACAGATGTTTTTGTAATTGTGGAACATGAAGCATGTTAATTAATTTCATTTGTCCATTATTAGTATTTAAAAGAGAAAAACTAGTATGAGTTATTGGCAAACCTTGGCTATTATTGATGATAAGCTTGTCATTCCAAAGTACTTATTCCTTTTTAAGATGTTGGAATGATTTGATGTAATGTGATTGGTGGCACCACTAACAGCAACTCTAAATTAGCAAGTACATTGGGTTATGCATAAATTGTCTTGGTATTGGCTTGACTTGTGTAGATTTCATAATATTTGTACTAACAACGATTAGCACTATGTTACGTACTTTACAAATCTAACAAAAAACTCAATTGCTATTGGTATTGTTGGTGCATCGATGACCTCGATCTCAACCTCTACACAAAAAAGGTGCATCGTCCTATTATCCATGGGTGAAGGGAAGATAGTTTTGATTAGTACCTTGTCCTTGATTGTAGCCTTGCCTATTATCAAATTTGTTTGGTTGTTTGTTGGCTATGTGAGCAGAAGTAATATCCAGTGATGTGGATTATTGACTTCACACTTCTTGATTCAACAACAAAGATTGAACTTCCTCGATTATCATTATTCTTTAACCGGAATTGATATTGGTTACAATAGTATCATAGTCTAAAGGTAATCATGTAAGAAGTTGCATGATAATAACCTCATCTGTGATGGAAAAACCTGGCATGATTAGTGAATGTGCAATATTTTTCATCTTAGAAAAATAAGAATTGATTGAAAAAAAGTAATTGAATCGTAAGGTGCATGATCTTAGCCTTTGATTGACTTCCAAACTTAATGTTTAAAGGAGCATCATAATTGATGGGCAATAAACTAAGCTAATGCCTGACTAATTTGTTTGAATATCAAAAAAAATAGAAAAGAGAATACAGCCTACAAAAGCTTGATTGAGACATCTTCATTGATGATACTTCGAATTTAGTACCATTGCAGCAACTGTTTGTCCATCAACAAAAATTTGTGTAACAATGGTGATGAATGATGGCTGAAGACTTCCATCAACAAAGCATTCCAGATTGCATCCGATTATTGCTAGAAGGATTTGAGAACGCCACATGATGTAGTTGTGTTACTCTAGCCAAAATGGAAAATTGAAGGTTATATAAGAAAATTTTGGTGTTATGTGGTTGGAATAATGGCAAATGAAATGGTGGAAGAACTAGCCATTTTTCTAGATCAAGAAAACTCATTTAGGTATACTATTACTCTAATACCATGAAAGATGTAACAATAGAGTAAATACCTTACTGTATATATATTACTTAAAGTATAAATAGGCATTACAGAGGCATTATCACAGCCATACTCTTACCTTATATACTCATATCATTAACAGTACTTCTATTATATTTATAAGACTTACATAAGATTTACACAATATAACAACAACAACTTAGTTTCACATTGCTTATCAGAACCTTTATCACTGGACACATCAGCAGTTGTGCTATCAAAATGATATATCAATTTATGTTCGAGTATATTTATTGTTGGTATATGTGATTTATTATCTTTATTGCATCTTTAAATGCACATACAATTGATTAACAATTTTTATGAAGGTGAGGATTTTCTACACTTTAAATGAGAAATGTTTGATATATATCATTTAAATAATATCCCATCATTTAAATATGTTTAGATTTTTTTAAAAAATGATAACAACTAAATAAGAAAATAACAACCTTTCAATTTGAATGGACTCATCGATAATTATCATAAAAGGTCAATTGGATATTTTTTAAACTTGTTGATAACTTCTTTTTTTTATGTGACAATTAACATGGAGGGCATAACCTACCATATAAAATGTTCTTACTTTTTGTCATAAGATCTACACAGTATCCTTACTATATTAAAATCCATTATATATTACATAATATGATTTTGATCAAGTAAGTTTGCCTACTAGCACATAAATATAGGTCAAAGAGGGAATATAAAATTCATTTCCTAAAAATCATCTTCCAACTTATAATGAAAAATATGATAATGCTCCTTCATCAGGGAACCTCTTTCTATGTAGCCCCGTAGCCTTATAGGAGCCCAATAGAATTATTAATGAGTAAAGGTACCATGTAAATATACCACTGAATGGGCTGCCACATAACAATTAGATTTTAAGTTTTAAATTATTAATTAAAGTATTATTCATAATTTGTTATATCATCATGACACCGATTAATATTATAGACTAAAACCATACTCATAGGATAACAATTATATATACACAACGATTGATGAATTAATCTAAAAGCCTAGTTAGGTGACAATTGTTAATTATTTATATTCCTAGTTAGATGATAATATTTAACACTTATCATGTTAACAAATTTCTAATATAATATGAAAACTATATTTCTGAAATATTAAAAATCCACATGAAATATATGTTTGGGTTTAGTTCACAGACTATTTTGTCTACTTTTTTTTATTTTTTTTTATTTCTAATTAAAACAAATTTAATGATAATTTTCTTCGAAAAATAAAATAAAATGGTCGAAAACAAAAAAAAATAATGTTTAATTTGATATTTTACATCTTTTAAAGGGTAATAGATGCGATCATGATAGGATCGCTCCTGATGACCTTTTCGAAAACCAAAGATGGTCGTGTCTAAGAAAATCCCATTGAATCGGTACTTTTATTTAGTGGGACTTCCCCATAAATTGAATATAATCCTATAGCATAAAAGAGAAAAATGACATTTTTTAATAGGAAATTTGAGATCGTAGTAATACCCATAAAGAGTTTCAACTTAAGAAAAATAAAAATAGAAATAAGCATATATATTAAGTTAATCCACCGAAGCATACTAAAAGAAAGTAAATGAGTCCAAAGATAAATACAATAAAATATATAATAGTCTCATGAGCAAGTAGAAAAGAGACGATACATCTGCAGCGAAAATATGTCAAATGTGAATATGCGATAATAACGAACTATACGAAGGTGTGATGATGAAATGATGCCCAGACGTAGCCCATACATGGTACACACCAACTTCAGTCGAGCCTAAGGGAGCAATTTAAAAAAAGAAGAAAAAAAAGAAAAAAACCTATGAGATAAGCTTAGTGAGTAAATAAAAATAAAGTTTGGAAAATAATTATACTTACTAAAATATTTCCCTCAAGACCTTCCATTCACTAGTTATAAAGTCCCTAGTTTTGAAAATTGATTTTATCAAAACCTGAATTGTTCTCCAAAATTATAAAATGTTTCTTTGGTTTATTAAATGACATAAAATAATAAAATCAAACTATAATTTATAAAAATTAATTAAATGATAATTTCTCAAATATTAAAAACTAAGAGTAACAATACATATCTTAAATAACATAATCCAAAGAATCATCAGTCACTCACATACCAAATCCACACTGATATTGTCATACGACCATACTTAACATCCTAATATATCACAGAGCCATGGGAAGTGAAAAATTATCTTATAGTCATTAGCATCTTAAGACACCAGAACTAAGATCTCACATCTAACCTCAATGAAACATATGTTCAGTATAGGATGGTAATAGAGCATGCATACCAATGTCCGTCAAATCCAATAACCAAGGTAAAGTAATGGTACACAATAATTCATAAATCTAAAATTTCATAACCTATATCTATTTATCCAAGAATATAAATTTTCCACAACTACCATTATAAAATAACTATAGATACCGACATAATCTACACTCATATTTTTATAAATAAATATCGAAATATATTATGCCACAATACTTCCACGATTATACTAGAAAATAAAATAATAAATCATGTAAGACATTTATCGCAAAAGGTAAAATCATATAAAATTCGTACTTCTAAAATGCAATTAGTAAAATGAAAAATATTTATAACCCCAGATATTTTCAAAAAATAAAAATTCACTCAAGCATCACAATTCAAACCAACTCCTCTACCGAATAGCCTCCAATATTAGCCTCGATACTTAAAATATTAATAAAATATTTCTTAAACTCCAAAAATTATACTAAAAATATTAGATACGTATTGATGTCCTAAAATAATTTTAATAAATCTAAATTTTTTTTAAATTGGAGATCGAATAGTCCAATTATACCATGAGCCTAAATACTCAAAATTCAAAATTAAGATTTTTCACATGAAGATCAATTTTTTAAAATTAAACCTTCTTTAGGTCTCATTAACGCCTAATTACATTAATCCAATTTTAATTTTATTCAATTTGTCCGAGTCCAAATTTATCTAATGTTAAACTAATTTACCTAAAAATAGAAAATTTATCAAACGACATCCAAAATTTACAAATTTTGTATCAACGAAAAATACGATGTTATGCTTACCTTGGTCTAAGAACCTCGTTGACGGTCAGAAAACCTCCTCCAAGTTTTAGTCAAACTTGATCTTGATAGATCTTTCAAACTGTGAAGAATTTTGAAAAACAAAGAAAGGATTTGAGTTTAGAGGGTCTAAAATAGGGAGGATATATGGGGTAAACTAGAATGGCCAAACTTCGGCAAAACACGCAGGCCACCATTCTCAACTTCAAATGACCAATCCTAGCATGTCCAAAGGTGGTCGGTCGTGGGATTTTGGGGTTTAGTTGAAATTTTAGTGGGCAAGAGCCCTGTTCAGTGTGTGTAGATGGTTTTAGGCAAAAAATGGGTGATTCTAGTGAAAATCCTATCTATTGTTGGTGGTTCGTGAAGAGGATGGGGAGCTTACTAGGTCCAACAGTTTTGATGGGTTTTGAGACAAAATAGATATTTTCTAATTTGTTTAATGATAACATGCATACCCATGAATATATATAGGCCTAAAGTCTACTAAATGTCAAAATTCAACACTAGTTTGAACATAGATAAATATTGATATTTAAAACCTTTCCAGAATTATAATTTTCTAATTGTAATTTAGAATTTGATATACTACCAATCTATGAATTCGTATCGATGAGCTCTATGCTATAATGTATCAATCAAACCAAGATTTTAATCAATAAAAAATCAAATTTAAGGCCCACTGGCAGTCCAACTAGTCAATTTCTCTCAACCCAAATAAAATTTAAATTCAAAATTCCAAACTTAGGATGGATCGTCACATATCACTTCCAAACTTTATTTTGCATTTGGCTTCATGCTTGCATCCATTCAATAAAATAAAAGTTAAATGATATTTGGTACATTTCCCCTTTATTATTTATCTATTTTTTTGGGAACAAAGCTTAAAACATATTAACTTTTCAACCGGTTGAATGTGGAATACGTCTTCCAATCATCCTAAAAAACCCAATGTATAGTTTTATATCAATAAAATATGTATATTTTTTTTCTCTTATAAAAGGTTTTGAAGTACCAAGTTTTTAAATACCATCAGAAAAACATAATGTAAAACTGTTGGGGTATAATTCAGTTTGCCAGAGCCATTGCCCAACTCACAAATGCTCTCAGTCAAGCAAATGATGGAAAGTGGTCCAGTAGTTTAATGATAGTTAATGATCTTAAAGCTCTTACAATATTCATATTCGAAACAGGTATTCATGCTTGGTAGGCAATATCAATTAATAACTAGAATTGCTTATATAAATATACTAGTTACTCTTTTCTTTGAGTGCAGGGCAATCCAGTTTGAATACTCTAAAAATAGTAATCATGTTCTTCACTTCATGATCTTATTTTTTCATGAATCATCAAATTCAATCATTTCCCATTTCACACGAAAACAGATATGCAATTAGGCACAATCATGGTTACTTGCCCAACCTCACTTGATGCTTTCTTTTTAGCTTCCATTCCATATATTACTTTTAATACTCCTAGAATCTACTACAATATGTCTTATTTATATTTATATTTATATTTATATTTATATTTATATTTATATATATATATATATATATATATATATATATATATGTATATATATATATATGTATGTATATGCTGCAATGTTTACTTATACGAAAAGGCAAAGCAAAATCATTTTAGCTTCATACATAAAAATTAATAGAGGTGTTACAAACCAAATTTTGAATTTGATACATTCATGAACGTGTGACAATCAGCTCCTTCTCCTAATTAATATATTAAAACCCAAGAAAAATATGCACTTAGTTTTTCAAAACCTAATTGTTAATGATGTTATTTATGTGCACATTTTGAAATGTATTATTTTGTTTTGTTTATCATTTACAATAATTCCTCGCTCATTTTGGTATTTCAAACTTATGACATTCCAATTGTATGTATAAGTAATTTACTAACTAAGTCAATCTTACTTAACTTGAAATATATTATTAGCAGCAATTTAATATAATTGCAACAAATATATTTGACTTTGTTTGCCATGACTTCTTAAATTTTGCTTATGAAATACCACTTTCACTATTAAGGTTCAAAAGTAATAAAAATGTTTAGATAGTTTCCTATAAGAGGTTTAAATCTTTTAAATAGATTATAACCAAAATCAATAAAGTGTAGATTCTCGTGAAACTTTTATGAACCTTATAAAAGAAGCTAAAGATATCTTTAAGAAAAATGTTATTGGTTACCACTAATAATTATCATTTATGGGATATGTATACTATTTAACAATTTAAATAGTTGTTTAAAATGGTTCACTTTCCTAAACTAAGATTTTAGAATAAAAAATTTATGTATAAAAAAAAGATGTCAATTAACAATTGTCATATCAATCATAATCTCATTAGTGATTATCACCATTGATGACAAATAGCAAAATTCTATTTTGTAACATTTTATTTATACAAAGATAATATTGTAGCCACCAAATATTGGATATTAGATGATGTGACAATTTGTTATTGATTGACAAATTAATATAATCATCAATCAATATAAATGAATCCAACAAGACAAAAACACATTATTTGGCATCCATGATTTTGATAAACATATTTAAGTATTCTAGTTTTATTTGTTATATTCTCAAAAAAAAAAATGTATTAGTTATTATTGTTATATCAAAATTGAAAAGAGGTGAATGGTGCTTCAAGATAAAGAGCATAATTTTAAAATAGAGATATCTTTTAGATGCTAAATAGTTAGATTTTCAAGGTACTCCAACAATTTTTTTTTTCAAAAAAAAATCTCTTTAATTTAATATATATATATATATATATGAATAATACATTTTTTTATAAAGTGATATCATAATATTGTTGGAATTTACACCTCATTAACTAAGATAGTAAAGCTTCAGGCACTAAAATATTCATCAATTTATTTCCCATATAAGTTGTCATAATTATAAAAATTAAATATTGAGAAGTGAACTTTTAACAAGGATAAATAAATAAATAAAATAAACTAATTAAATTTTGTTACATTATTTGGTAAATAAATTTGGTAAATATTTTTGTAACTTTAGCATTATTATAACTAAAAATAAGATAAAATTAACATAGTCAAGCTAACTTTTTATTTTTATAAGTAAAAATAAAAATGGGTTGGAGTCTACTTTTAAAATGAATAGTATTGAATAAATTAAAAGTAGATTGCCAATGCTTAAAGCACCTACAATAACAATGTGGACTATGAAAATAATCATACCACATAAATGATATAAATAGTTTTTTACAAAAGTTAACTCTTAAATAGTATTCTCTAAAATAAATGTCAAACTAATGTAATCTATACATTGTTAAGTGAGCATATACTTTTAGAGGCTCAATTAGACATTCTATTTTTTTTTTTAATCTTAAAAAGTCAACTTTTCAAAAAAAAAATTATAAAATATTTTATTAATTAATAATAATAAATAATTTTTATATACAGTATCATTAAAAAATAATTTTAGATTTAATTATTCTTTTTACGCTATATATATATATATATATATATTTAAATAATATTAATTTTTGTATCAAATAAATAACGATTTACATTTATTATTAGGTATGTTCTTATGTAACATTTTTTTTTTCTTTTATTATACTTGGATTCGAGGTTAGTGCCTATTTAAAAACAAAAATTCTACAACTCGTTAGTGAACGTGTTCCGTGTTTATAGTATTTTTGTGTAATTTAAAACTCAAGTAGCAACAAAGAAAGTACAAAAATAAAATAAAAAAGAACAGTGAAGGCCCATTTAATTGACTTCAATACTTTTTAGTTTTTTGTTTTTTACATTCATACGCTTTCTTTCTTTCTTTTTTCCTTTTTTTTTTTTTTTTTTTTTGGTTGAAATGTGAAGGCAGAAAGATATTACAATTCTTAAAGGTAACGTTGAGGTGGGGATAAGACAACTCAGGACCATCACGTGACAGCAACTGCCAGAAGTTGCTACCTCAAAATATTAATTCCAAACTTCAAACTTCAAATTTTAAATCTACTCTTTTGATCTCTTGACTTCATTTTATAGCGCATGCAAATCAATAAATGCTTTGTCTAAATTTGCTCAATTCTAAAATAATGGTCCGTGAACTCTGTATTTGTACTGATAGTCCACTGTTCAGTAATTTCCAAGTATCTGATCCATGCTCTATCATTGTCTGGTCGGTGAAATTGAAAACTTATATTTTGAAATATAATTCCACTATTTCAAAATTGAATAATTCAAACTTCAAAGAGTGTTTTGCTTTTTTGGCTAAGAAATTCAAAAACATTATAGTGCAAAACAGATTGTCATCTATTAGCTTAGATTTTGAGTCCTATTGTCTTAGATTGGTCATATTTGTCATAAACTCCTTTTTATTTTACATGTACTATCTTATGCTCCCATTAAACTAAATAATTATTAATTTAAAATAATTTACCAAACAAAGAGAAAAAAAGCAATCAAAATTCATGTTTATTTTGTTATGGAAACTATGAGTAATGAAGCTTGTGATGAATTTCTAGGCGGACAAGGTGGAGCCTGCCTTCCTTCTGAAGGCTCCTCCAAGCTAAAAAAAAGGCGAAAGTGTTCGATTGCGGTTTATGAAGCATGAAGTACTTTAAAGTTCAACTTTAGGAAATAAAAAAATGAAACCCTAATAATTATTAATATTTTAGGTAATACAATATTAAGGTTTATAATATATATATATATATATTAAAAAAAAAAAAAAAAAGCAGTTAAAACTTTGCCAGAAAAGAAAGAAAATTACAGTTTCACCAATGTACAATTAACAAAGTGAGTGTCTCCAGGCAATGGGTATAAAGTTTAAAACCCACCTGATACTGCAAGCGGATAGAGTCCAAAGCCTCTGGTCTTGGTTTTCAAAAATTGACAGAGTTGCAATTTTTGTTTTTGCACAAGCAAATATTCTCTATTTTTTAAAATAAAGGAGAATATAAGCATTCCCTTGGATGTCTGATTTTTTGTACAACATTTTGAAAATTTCATGCATCTGATCTGAAACTCTTCAGTATCTGGAAAAGTGGGTTTTGATTTTTATTTTGAGCAGTACCAAGATTAAGACCAAGAATTTTCTGCAGAGGAAAAAAACCAGAGGAAGAGAAAATGTTGGCCAGTACTCAAGAAGACAGAACATGGAGGTGGGTTTTTATTCTTCTCTCTCTCTCTCTCTCTCCCCCTCTATATATATATATATACATAAATATATTTATACATTCCAAATGTCGTTTGGGTTTTGTCTCAGTGATAAGAAGATGGAAGGAGATGACGGTGTGAGAACTGTAGAGTGCCTAAGAGGAAGACTTCTAGCAGAGAGACAAGCTTCAAGGACTGCAAAAGAGGATTCAGAAAAAATGGCCAAGAAAGTATGTATGCCAATATAATTTTTCTACATTATACTAATTCCCTAATTGAAGGTTTTGAACCATTTTTATCAAAAAAAAAAAAATTCGTGGGTATTATTGCAGTTGATGGAGTTAGAAAACCTTCTAAAAGAAGAAATCAAGCAAAGGAACAAAGCTGAAAAGAAGCTTAAATTCATGAAGAAGAAGCTTGAATCTTTAAAGACTTCTTCATCAACAGAGCGTTCAAGTTCTTCCGAGAACTCCAAAGTTTCTTGCATCCAATCGACAAGTAGTACTTCAGCCCCAAATGATCGAGAAGAAGAAATTGAATCCAAATTCCAGGCTACAGGCTCAGTAGCTTCACAAGAATCAAGCCACAATGATTCACAAACCGCAAAATCTAACTTAAACCATGAAAACCCCTCAACTTCTTCTACTTCCCAATCTAGTTCCAGCTCAGAAAATTCTTTCCCTGAAGAATTCTGCCAAAACCCATCTCAGAAATCTCAAGATTCGAAGCCTGATTACAACAGGTAATTAATTTATAATGTGTTTAACTTCAAATCTGTGTAGTTTTTCATCTGGGTCTTTCTGAGCTAATCAAAATTACTAACTTTTTATTTTTATTTATTTATTTATTTTGCAATTTTATCTCAGCTCTTCAGAGTTTAAATCTTCAGTATCAGAGCACGAGAATTACAATGAAGAAAATGTGGATAACTCGCTTGCACTAGTTCCAGTGAGTTTGCCTTCGATCTCTCAGACTGCTGAGGTTAAACCAGTTCCAGTCCATCAAAGTGTTAGAGAAGTTCTTGAAACACTAAGACATGCCAGAGAAAATATCCAGAGCACAATGGAGAGCAGAAGAATGATTAGAGTTGGTCCAGTTTAAAACACAGATAAGAAAATCAATTTTCCTTTTAGATAATATAGAATACTCAAAACCTAAACTAATGTATTACGTTTTATGCAAAAAAAGAATATATATATATATATATATTAATGATTTAGCAGTGTAAGAAGAAGAGGATGAAGAAGAACATGTATTTTTGTGGATGTAATAATTTTGCTTTTAACTCACAGATAGCATGTGAAAGTGGGGTGGGATTTGATGTTTTGGTTTTGGGCCCCAAACTTGCTTCCAAATATGCTTTTCAGCACCAGTAAATTGAGTTTTTGTTGAAAATGGGGTCAGAATTGAGGTAGCTCTCGTGAATGTTTTTTTGTGTAGGATATGATTTTTTTTTTTTTTTGTTTTTTGGTTGGGCTTTTAGGCCAAGCTAGAATTTGGCATTTTTTTTCTCTTTTTTTTTTGACACCGTTTTTGCATGGTAATGAAAATATAGGAGCATGTGCAAAGACCCAGTTGCTTTTGTTTATCCTAAACAAATATAAAAGCATGTGGAAGGTTTTTGACTTTCTTTGGATCTAAGATTTATTTTATTTTATTTTTAAGGAGAGGAAGGAGAATAAGACTTCTTTGGTTTAATTAACAGACCTAAGTTTTGAAAAAAATAAATAAATAAAATAACAAATCTAAAAGCAAGCACCAAAGGCAAGTGAGTAACTAAAACCTAGGTTTCTTAAGTTCAAATGTCTAATTATCATCAAAGTTAAGGACCCGATACCAGATCAATATATAAATAAATAAATAAAACTATGGACCCGATAAGATTGTTTTCCAGGCACTTAAAAAACTGGGGGTTAATAATTTCTCAAAATATCAATTTCTTTACCTAAAAAAACTTCCCATTTTTTCCTTAACTCGATAGGAAAAACAAATTCCGGACCCTAACTAGCTAGATAAATTTGATGGAATTAAAATTTGTAGATTGCTTGAATATTAAATAAAATAAAAATTTTCTATAATTTGTCACATTATGATATTATCCTTTTTTTTTTTCTTTTTTTTCCATCAATGATAAATCCATAATTTGTTTCATCAAATTGAATTAATAGGGTTCCATTATTAGACTGTATAATAAACAAAAATAGATTATGCGGAAGATTAATCTTGTAAGTAAAAAAATAAAATAAAAATCTGGTGATTGGTTTGAGAAGACAAAATTAAGTGTGTAATGATCTTACAATCTGTCTCCAAATTTTGTGTTTCAAAAGGAATCAACTGGCTTAGTTTGAGGCTTTGAGCTTTGCATTTGTTTGCTTAGGATTTGATTAGCCAAAAACATGTTTAATGCAGCCTATAATTTCAATTCGTTCAAAGACAACCAAAACTTTTACAAAAAGACCAAAACGACCGAAAAATACTCCTTAAACATCGCCTTTAGTGTTGTATATTATATATGCAACCGAGACCAAGGTTGACATTACAGCTTTTGAGCTAATGAAAGTGAGAATATATGAAACCCAAAAAACCGACCAAATCAAAAGAAAGTGGTATAAATACGTATTTGCATTTCCCCAAATACAGGAATGGGTCTAAGTCAGATTTTGCTTTCTCAGCTTTGGTTGTCAAAAGGAGAATTTCACATTGCACATTGCCTTCCTGCCTGGTGAAAAGATGGGAATTTGTCATTGTCAATTTCAAGCTAGCAAAGCCTAAAAGGACAATAAGAACCATTTCATTTTTTTGACATAAAAGGTGTCTTACAAATAATAATAATAATAATAAGTGACATAAAAGTGAGGAGCTTCAGACCCACCACAAAACTTGGCTGCATCCATTTTTTATCCGTACTTAGTTATTTTACTTAGTGATTTTATTACCCCCAAAAAAATTGTTAATTACACTTTCTTATCTTTTAATTTCAATTTACAATTTTAACACCTACTCAATCCTCTGTTTTATATGGTGCACGTCCAGACCTAGCAATTTGGATCATGACACGGCGATACAATTCGAAAACGACACGGAATAAATGGGTTTGGGTTTATTATAAATGGGTTCGGGTCATAATCGGGTCAACCCGTTTAACACGATTATTAATCGTGTCATTTTCGGGTTGACCTGTTTAACTCGAAATTGACCCGTTACGACCCATTTATTAAACGTGTCAGTTTCAACCCGACACGATTATATATCTATTACAACCCATTTAAATTTAATTTTAAATTAATATTTTATCACTAATATAATATTTAATAACTAAAAAATATTATAAATTAAAAATTTTATAAAAATAATTTTCTATTACTAATTTTTTAAAAACAAAAAATACATCTTTAATAAAACAAAAACATAAAAATAAAAATAATAATAAAAAAATTTCTGGTTAATAGGTTAATTTTCGGATTAACGGGTTAATAGGTTAGTTTTCGGGTTAATAGGTCAATTTCAGGTTAACGGGTTAATAGGTCAACACGACCCGTTAAAATAATCGTGTTAAACGGGTCGTGTCGTGTTGATCTGTTTATAAACAGATTGGGTTAGTGTTTTAGGTACCTAACATGATTAATAAATGGGTCGTGTTCGGTTTAGGCATTTTTGACACTATTATTAAACGGGTTGACACGAACACGACCCACCAACTCGAATTGCCAGGTATATGCACGTCAGTCCAATCTTATTTCTTTAGTTATTACCTTCAATACTTGATTTCATATTTATAGCAACCAACATAATACATAGTTCTAAAATACAAAATTTTATTAACATTATTTCATGGTTCATATTAAACGATTCACATCATATCAATCCCATTCTCAGTATCAGATTGCAATGAATCAACGGGCACCAAATCAAAAAAAGAAAATTCAATACCATGGATTTTAAAATCAAGCATTTATATTGTAAAATTTTAAATTAGAAAGTATAAAAGTTTAATTAACTAAAACAAATTGTGATTTATTTAGCTTACAATAATATTAAAGTTTTCAAAATATTAACTAAATTTATTTATCAAATAATAAGCCGAAATCAAATGATATAAGTACTAATTAATTAATTTATTTTTTTATTTATTTAAAAAAATATTTATATTTAAATTATATAAATATATCAATAAATAATATATAAACATATGTTATTTAATAATTATTTTGGTTATTTAATAATTATTTTGGTGCATGTAGTATCACTGTTTATCTAAGAATGTTGCAAAAATAACATAACATTATGAATAGGACAAAGATCATCTTCTTATCTAACTTTTATCTAATAATCTTTTGAAGATCTTTCAACATGTGGGATTAATAATCTCTTACAGACAAGATCTATTATTATATTAAACTAATGCTACTCTTTTTTTTTCAACAATAAAGTTTGCTAAGTTACTAAAAAAAATGTGAAAAATTGATTTTGAAAATAATAAAAATTTTGAAAGTCACGTACAAATAATAATATATATATATATATATATATTAAATTTTATTAAAGATTATTATCATTACACGTCCTTAAATTACATCTTATTTTACAAATTGATCCTAATTTTTTTTTTCCGCAAATTAATCCGTAAACTCGTTCAAATGTATCACCTTTAGCCCTTTTATTAAATTGCGTCTAATTTGGCCAGTTAAACACAGAAAGCAGGTTCTTTCCAAAAAAAAAAAAACACATAAAGCAGGTAAAAGCATTTTGAAGGGCAATAATGATCTTTTCACATTCATTTTCTTCTTTTTCTCTTTATCTCCATGCCTCCTCCAGTCATCCTCACACTAAAAAGTAAAAAATCCTTGCAGTCATCTTCCACGGACACCAAATTCCACATTCTTTTAGTAAAAATTATTCAACGAATTAACAACCACATTAAAAAAAAAAAATGTGGATGTAAAAAAAGCGTTCAACCAAAAAAAAAAAAAAAAAAAAAAAAAAAAAAAAAAAAAGAGGAAAAGCAAAAGTGAAGACCTCAAATACAAATTGCCAAGGACTTGTCCTCCCACAACTGTGCATATCTAAAAACAACAAAATCAATCATTTTTATAAAAACAAAATTGCAATCCAACATCATTATACCCAAAATCCCATACCCAAAACAATTAAAAAAAAAAATACAACAAAAACAATAAAAAAAATCACACCATCATTCTACTCCATAGAAATCCATGAAAAAAAGGAAAAAAATAAATAAATTATCTACCCAGATTAGATCTTCCATCCCCATAGAAATCAAATTACCCATAAAAATAGGAGATCTCTTCTCCAAGCTCCATAAAATCCTTTGCACCATATCAGATATCCTCCTCAGAAATCCATTAAAAAAACCCAGACTTTCATGGTTTTCCTCTCTAGATCTCCTCATCCAAACCCACCAAAGAAACCTCCTCCCAAGCACATCCTCCAACCCCATCTCGCCTATTTTTCTGCCTTTATTGCCTTTCTATCAAGATTCATCAAGCTTCTATTTGGTTAAATCGATCCTTTGTTGAATAAATTCAAATCGAAAAGTAATGGGTCGGTAACAAAATATTAGAAAAAAAAGGGAGGAGAGAAAGAGAGAGTGATAATGGAATAGTTTAAAGACGGTGATGGCGAGGGACTGATTTAGAGGTCCGAGTGGTGCAAGTAGGTTAATGGTGGTGAGATTCTACCGTTATGACTGCAACAATTCTTCAATTTGCATGTTTTTTATTTAAAAAAAAATTTTATTTTATTTTTTCTATTCGTTAAGAACTTTTGTTAGATACACATTTTCTTAACAAAAATATTTTTTTGCTTTATATAATTCTTTTATGTTAAAGCTACCATTTTATGAAAAATTAACAAAATATCGTTTAAATTTTTTTTCACCACAAAAAATAATTCTTTATTGTTATTATTATTATTATTTTATTTATTATCTATAACTATTATCAATACTGATGGAATATTATCCAATAGAAGAGAGAGATAAAAAAAAAAAAAAATGGTTAGTTGATTGGCAAAATGTAAAAAGACATATTTTACCTTTGAAATTATGCATCACGTATGAGCTTCATGGTTCATTTCTAACTGAAATGAGATTGAAGACCAACGGTATAACATTTTGATGAATTTACGCATGAATTTGTAAAAAATAATAAGAATAATAATAATAAATTATAAATTAATTTACAAATGCGATATAATTTAAGAATAATAATCCATTTACGAATTAAAGTATTGCCACAATTAATTTCATCAATTCCGAAGAGCCCAGCTAATGTAAGCAAACCAGTCCACCATGAAGACCGACAGAGGCTCCATCACCCAATGAACAATGCCAACAAAAGAACTTACTTTTAGATGAAACAGTTCTCCAAGCATATCTAATTTCTTCCACACCTTCCTATCCTCATTACAATACCAAAGAGCATGTAGCAAGGACTCCTCCTCAAGCTTAAAAAGACAACATAACAAATTATTAAGAACACACCTCTTGACCAAATTTTTTGCACTTGGAATAATATCTCCACAAACCCTCCACATAAACATTGTAATTTTGTTTGTTAAATTCATCTTCCATATAATTATCCACCATTCCTTCTCAACTTTCCCACTTGATTTACCCTTGGCTTTTGATCCACTTTTGACTCTCAGGAGCACAATACATGCAACCCAATAACTATTTAAATATATATTTGGCTCCCTAATTAAAGAATTAACTTATATATATACCATATTATTTAATTTTTTTTAAGGATTTACTATTCTAAATGATAAACTATATTGGTCAAAAATAAGACATTATTAAAATTATAGACTTAATTAAATTAATTATTATATATTACTGTAATTGTATATTAAGTGAATTTTGATAACTTTCAAAAGAAGTGATTAGTGAAAAGTTTCCGTATTTTTATATTTATTACTTGATATTTCCATTAAAAAAATTTATCGAATATTTAATTTAGTTAATATTTATAGGAACTATTTGGATTTCTTCATTTTCTAGTTATTCTTAATTAATAAATTATTTAATTATTTTATTAGTGAACTCTTTTAATTTGATTATACTTTGTTGTCTTATTCCATTGGCTAAAAGAATAGATTTTATAACTTATATTTAAATAATTTTTGAAAAATAGAACTCATCTTTAGCTTCATTGCAATTTAATTTAGCAAAACCAACAGCTGATCTAGTCCATCTAATAGGAATACAAGTATCACATTGCATCCTAGGTGGAGTATCATTTGGTATTGAAAATATAACAAACAAATTTGGTTGCCCTAACATTCTTAAGAAAAATGAGGTCCATATGTTTCTTCTTCTTCCTTATTATTTTTTTCTTATTTTTGATTTCCTTCCCTTTTTCAATGAAAAGGACCATATATATATATATATATATACACACAATATATTTGTTGATAAATTGGGATGGAGAATTTTATCACGAACTCAAATATAAGATTGTTATAACTAGTTATTATCAATTGAGTTGTTCTTAAAAGACAAAAATCCATATCCTTTATAACCTATTTATCATGATAGTAGATAATTTACTTGGCAAAAGCTTATGATAACTTAGATAAAAAAAAAACGTACATATTATTATTTCAGTAAGCAATGTTTTAAGGCACATTAAGTGGATTAATTTTTTATATTGAAAATACTAGATTATGGGATTCTAGATGATGAATAAGTAGTTTTTGCCACTACTTATTAGTCATGATATCTATAACGTCCAGCTCATATAAGGATATTTTCAATTTAAAAAGTTGAGACTAAATGAGCTTGATTATTTAAATATATCACATAAATATGTCAAATATGTTAAATCAAATATATCACCTAAATACATATAATCGAAGAACTTTAAATAATTATGCTCACTTATTTCTAACTTAAAAAGTTAAAAATATTCTCACCTAAATATCATTATATATATATATATATATATTTTGTACTTATTCTTATAAATGAAATAAGTTGTAATCGGTAAATCCTTAACCTATTTGAGATATTGGAATATATTGAATTGAAGTAATTATTTGAAATTTTTCTTAGGCAAAACTGTAAAGTTCTTTTTGCAATTTCTAGAAAAGTTGCTTTATCCAAACTTGCAATAGCTACCACTCACAAATTTGACATCTAATTTGGCAGTGCTATTTTTGAGCATTGGGCTCCACAACAGTAAAAGTACGGGGCTCATAACCACTTTTTAATAAATGTTATATTTTGCTTGTGGTGGTTAAAAAGTGATCACAATTATAACTTGGCAATATTATTTTTTAATATTTATCATTGAAAAGTCATTGTTAATATTTAACATTAATATTGACATGTATCATTAAAAAAATTCATATCCACGCTAAATTTTAAAATTAACATTTGCAATTAAAAATACTCTAAATAGGTGTTGTTTAACATCCCAAATAAGGCTTAAAAATGTAAGCTTTGGCATTAGGCGCTATAATAAACACCTTCCTATCTATGAAATTGTTGTAACCAGGCTTTGGTCCAAACCAGACCACCATTTAATGGACAACAGTGGACATGTTTTCTTTTTAGGCAGTGGATCGGATGGTCCTCGTAATGAAGGCAAGTTGATGAACATGCATGTGTTTGCCCCAAATATTGGTGTCTCTGTGCGTGTACCCAAAAGAATTTCGGTTGGTCCTCGTGATGACAGAAATCAAAACCCATAATTTTCTAGTGCATGGCAAAAGCGTTGGGCAACTGGCCAAACGACAACAAGCATGACATGCAAAAACAATAATAACAAAACATGTCGTAACAACGTGTAGCTAGCTACAGTTTAAGTGATCCAACCCCATGCTGACATGATACTGTAAACCTGTATACTTCTTGAATTAGGTTAGAATGTCAACATTTTGGAAAAAAGTTTTATAATTTGTTTTGTTATCGGCGAGGTTTAGAAATGAAAATGAAATTCAAGTATTCAAGTGCTCATTTGATAATATTTATGTTTTTGGTTTATGGTTTTCAATTTTTTTTTTTTTTCTAAAATGTGTCTTATTTTGGGGAATAGGCTCTAACTCAAAATAAAATAAATCTCACATTTTTGTTTCTAAATACTTCAATTGAAATAATTCAATTGGTTTATGGCAATTGAATTTTAAGTTAAATAATAAAAAATATTAGGGTATGTTTCAGAGTGATTTTAAAAATTACCTCAATTGATTTTTCAAGATCATAAAATTAATGTTTCTTTATCAAATAAATGATTTTCCAATAACAAAACCATTTAAAGGTTGTTTTAGCATTTTAATTTGACATTAAATATGTAAAGCATTTTTATTCACTCCTAAACAATATACTTAGTAGATTTGATTCAATGGTGAAATCCTTAAAAATATACCTTCAAATTGTGACTTAAAAAAAAAAAAACATTTATTATTCATGTATGTTTGACATCGCAATTTAACAAAGAAGGAAAACCAAAAACATAAATGTGCAAAATGAATGCTGAAAACTGATTTTTTCCCCTCTTTTTTTTAAAATTTAAAGAAAACTCTCATCATTGTAAGTGGGGGCACTTTCAGAGATTAATACTGAATTAAAGATACAGCTACATTCTTTTCAGAAGTAGTTAATGAGAAATGAAGAGTATCAATTGGGCCATGGGTATAAGGGCAAGTCAAACATAACTTGCTCATTGGTCACTTCTATAAATAATTACCTAAAAAAATAATAATAATAATAAATAGAAAGATAGTATCATTTTTATATCTGTCTTATTTCTATTTATGTGGAGCTTGGAAACTAGCATGGAAAAATAGGAGAAAAAATAGGAAGGAATATTTTTAATTTCTACCATCAACAATAAAAATTTAAAAAATAAATGAAAGAAAAACACATAAAGTAATTTAAGAAACTTTTAACTCTTTTATAGGAAAAAAAAAAAAAGTGCAGTACTTTTTTTTTTCCACCTTACTAAAATTATTTCCAAAAGAAACTAATAGAAATTAAACTCGGAAATAGATTTCCATCTTTTCTAAAAGTGACACAAAAGAAAACATTATATGAAAAAGTACTAAAATAATGGGGAAAAAAAAAATCTAAACAAGTAAATTTTTTAAAGCAGACTCTAGAAAATATGTATGGGGTCAAATCCAACTCATTGCCAACTTTTAGTCTTGGCCATATTGTAAATTTGGCTTTTTTAATTTATGCATTAATACGAGTGGAGTTTGACGTATTTTGTTAGGTAGAGACTGGACAATCATAATTATTTTTTGTAATTTTGAAATATATTTGAAAAAAATAAAATTTCACATTCTCTCACAAAGGAGGTCAAAGAGAAACCAAAATTCCTAAAAAGCCAAGGCAATGGCAAATAGATAGGCCATGAAACAAAAAGTTGGTAAGCACACGGTTTATGTAGAACTTCCTCATGTTTTTCTCAATATATGTATACGTTTTGAAGGTAAGGAACTGCCAGCTAAAGGATACAAAAATGGAAAATTAAAAAGTATTGAGATGAGGAAAAATTGCCTAAAAGGGTGGGTTACTGCTAATAAAGATGTAAGGAACTCAAAATCTCAGCCATGGAAAATGAGAAAGGTCTCAAAGAAACCCACTTGGCCACAGAAAACACAAAAACAATAAAGAACAAAGAGAGAAAAACCCAACAATGTCAAGAGTTTTTTTGCAGTTTAAAATCTCTTTATTTAACTTTTTTTTCTCATCTTAGATCTCGTCTGACAACAATCTGAAGATCTTCTGTCAAAAAACTCCAAAAACCCTTCTCTTATCCTTTGTTCCCTCTTTGATCTCTCTCTCTCTCTGATCTCAGAACATAACTCTGCCATTTAAAATGTGTACGTGCTTTTACAGCTAAGTCTGTTCCTGAAAGATGGCACACATGGAAGGTCCAAATATATTCAACTCAGATTCAAGGTACATAGAACCGGCACACTTCCATATTCTCTGAACTCAAAACTTTAATACTATTGCCTTTTGGTCCCAAGAGGACCTTTTTCTCAGTGTTTTAGCCCATACCCATTTGGTCTTTATCTGAAATTTGTTCATATTAATGGTGTCTGGGTTTATTGGGTATGTAGTTTCAAGAAATGGGGTAGAGGTTTTTGTATATAAGCAGAAGCTGGAGCTGAATTTGGCCCTAAGTCTTGTTCTTGATTTGAGTTTAATGAATTTTTTGATTGCTGGTTCTTTTGGATGATAAATGTAAAATAACATAAAATTATTCCCATATGATATTACTGTATTAAGCTTTTTTGTAAGCTTGGTTGGTTGAAAAATGGTTAAACCCTGTTGGAGACCCTGCGTGGAGGGTGATAGACCTCGTTGTAGGGGCAGTGATTCTTCTGGGCGGTTTGATGGATTGTTGTGGTATAAGGATTTGGGGCAACATGCTTATGGAGTATTCTCAATGGCTGTTGTTCAAGCCAATTCTATGTTGGAGGATCAAAGCCAACTCGAATCTGGACCATTGAGTTTGTCCAATTCTAATCCTCGGGGGACCTTTGTTGGGGTCTATGATGGACATGGAGGAACCGAAGCTTCACACTATGTGAATGAACACCTTTTCTGCAATCTTAAGAGTATGTCTGTCCACTTTGATTGTTTCAATTTTGACTCAACAGCAATTTGCTTTTCGGTAATTAATGCCTTTATGATAATGCTTTTGCTTGATCTTTCTATAATTATCTAGTAAATGTTGTTCAATTTTTATCAATCTGCCTTAGCTTGCCATGTTGGTATTGCACAATTAAGCTACATTCATGCGGTGTGAGGAGGACCAATTTTCGCCTCCTCTAGCCTCCTTCAACCTTTGGTCATAGTAAGGTTTCTAGAGAACTTAATAACCATGGCAACATAGAAGGCTGATGATGGTATAATGATAATGAAAAAGTGTAGGCAAAGTAGAATATGGAATATGATATCACTTAAGATGGAATACAGATCACAGAAAAAGATCTCGGTGAGAAAATTACCATTGCACGTTTTATTTATTTATTTATTTTTTCCACTGAAGATTGCAAAATATAAATTGTCCATTTGTAAATCTTAATACTCCTTGCTTATCACTCAGCAGAAAGCTAGCACGTTATGCCAAGAGGTAAAAGTAATTGCATTGATGAATAAATAATAAGTTTGGTGCAAGTAGAAGTACAAAATTATTCATTAAACCTGTTTTGCCATTTGTGATGCAGAAGTGGCAACTGAGCATCAAGGCATGTCCGAACATGTTATCAAGAAATCTTTCTTGGAAACAGAGCGGAATTTTCTCTCTCTCGTTGAGAAGCAGTGGCTTGGCAAGCCACAGATTGCATCTGCAGGGTCATGCTGTTTGGTGGGAATAATATGCGATGGATTGCTATATATTGCGAATGTAGGAGATTCCCGGGTAGTGTTAGGGAGAACAGAAAGGGCCACTCATGAAACCAAAGCTATTCCATTATGTACAGAGCACAATGCGAGTATAGAATCAGTCAGAGAGGAACTTCAGAAGATGCATCCACATGATCCACAGATTGTGGTGCTAAAGCACAAAGTTTGGCGTGTGAAGGGCCTCATACAGGTATTATTTCAGATATTCCTGTCTTCTGAAAAAAAAAAAAAAAAAAAAAAAAAAAGAGAAATAAAATAATTTCCTACCGATCCTAAGAATTGGCTGCTGGCAATGGTATGAGATGAATCCTTTTCATGTCATATATATAGCGAAAGCTGGATTTGTGAAAGGCTAGTTTTACAGTTTCACAGAAGTAATTTTGTCAAAATTGGCAGAATGAAACTGTTGTTCAATGAAGCAATTTTAGGAAAGTCTTGCTTTATGATGTCTCATGAAAATTGCAATATCAAGTGCTCAATCAAGGCTTTTCTTACCTAATTAGATACTCTTAGTACTTTATTTCCGTGAGAACCTATTCCAATGTTAACCTGGACACAAGTAACAACAAGCATCTATAATTTCATTATACCTTTGGCATGTTGAAAGCAGAACAAGCTGCCATTTGTTTACAAAGATTCTTGCCTCCATTGCAGGTTTCAAGATCCATTGGTGATGCGTATCTAAAGAAGGCAGAGTTCAACAGAGAGCCTCTGCTGCCTAGATTTAGGCTACCTGAGCCTTTCCTCAAGCCTGTCCTCAGTGCAGAACCATCAATAACAGTACACAAACTCTCTCGTGGGGATAAATTTCTCATCTTTGCATCTGATGGTCTATGGGAGCAACTTAGTAACGAGGAGGCTGTTGACATTGTAAACAGCTACCCCCGTAATGTAAGATTTTGTACTATTGCATCTGGTAAATACAACATAAGCTCATTATCATTCAAAAATGTGACCGTTGTTAACCATTCAGTCCCCTACTTATGCAGGGAATCGCGAGGAGGCTTATTAAAGCTGCACTTGAAGAAGCCGCTAAGAAAAGAGAAGTGAGGTATGCGGACCTTAAAAAGATTGACCGAGGGGTGAGAAGACATTTTCATGATGACATATCGGTCATAGTCGCGTTTCTAGACCAAAATGTGATCAATGGGAGCTCCATCCGCAATACAACATTTTCAATCAAAGGAGGAATTCCTCCACCTACCAGCTCCTAATCCAGGGATATTCATTTTCTACAATTCATACCCATATCCCATTTTCCCATATGAATAACTAAACAAAGGATAATTATGAATTCTAAATCTTCTCCCAGTAGCAGCTAGTTTTCATGTTCTCAGCAAAACTTTTTGTTTTAAGGAAGCACACTTCCCTGTGACACTGAAGCAAGCAATGGGGAAACTCTCGGTTCCTGGTTGGAGTAAAACGAGACCTGGTCGTGGCTGATTCTTCGGAAGGTTAATTTGAAGCATCTTTCCCTGCTATCTTGTAGATATACATCATTACACATTTTCCTTCCTCTAAGTGTATATGTTATGGTGGCATATAGTCATTTGTTCTTGTAATCTCAATGTGAAATGTCTTATAGAGGTAAGCCATGAATAGCAAATGGTCACATCGGGTTGTATAATTGTGTAGATTTGATATTGCTCAATTAGAGGTGCAGCCCCATACTTCAGGCATAAAGCTTTAGTTTTGTAAGAGTATGGTACAAGAAGAAAAATTATTCACATCTAGGTGAGGCTGGAGACTGGAATTATACCTATGCATCTAGTAAATTACACAAATCATTTATACTCTATTTTTTAGTTATTATACATGCGTGTATTTTATTATTATTATTTTTTAAATTTTGTTGCAAAAACAAGAATATCCTTTATCAGCTAAAACTGTGAAACCTGAAGTTCAACAACAGAGTTTAATCTTTTCTAATTACTACATCATTGCCCATTTATTTTTTCTTATTTTTTGAGGGATATCTTATAGATATATTTTTACCCAAAAAAAAAAAATGAAAAATGAGTAGATTTTAACATAAACGAAAATAATGTTTATCAAGAAAAAAGAATAGAATATAAATATGATTTAGAATACTTCAAGATCATTCACTTAAAAGGCTTTAGAATACTAACATACTTTTGTTATTAGAATTTAGTGTACTTTTGATATCGTAAATATACAAATGTGTTTGGGTTTTTTTTTTTTATTGGTTAATTTTTTTTATAAAAATGTAGTAAACAAAAATTAAAAATATTTCTAAACTATTTTAATCAATTTGTCATATTGCGTTTTTAGAGAAGTTTTAGTTCACATTGTTGCATGGAATGGAGATCCTTATGATATGTTGCTCAGCAGAAGTTTGACAAATTTACAAGTTATTTTACTCCACAAGAATTACAAGTCCAAACATCACCTATACAGTTTTCATAAAAATTTAGAAGAGTTGAGAGCCCCTTGAAGTTGAGAAAATTGGATGAATAAAATGAGATATTTTGTCTATTATTTTTGAAGTTGAGTAAATTGGATGACCAAAAGCTACCTGATATCATTCTCATTATTATTATTATTATTATTATTATTATTATTTTCTTTTGTCAGTTTTGTCCATTATTTTTGTAATTTTATTTTTTACTATCAAAAAAAAAATTTGGTGTTTTGTCGGAACCGCATATTTCTGTTTCTGATTTTGGTGTTTTGACAATGGTCTTTATTTATTTATTTTTTTGGATATCTATTTTATTTTTATAAAATCTAAATAATAAATTGTATATATTATAAATATTCTTAATAAAAAAATAAAATTAAATAAAAGTCCCATAAAAGAAGCAATAACGTATTTATAAATTTTAAGAAATGGAAAATTTATTATTACAAAATAATTATTTTATTTATTACATGACTTTTTTATATTTATATATTATTTAGGAAAAAGACGCTTGTAAGATAAAAAGACACTTGTAAGATTTTCTTGTACGTATTTTTTTTTTTTTTAATAAAGTGTTTTCATAATATATATATATATATATATATTTTTTTTTTTTATGCATGTTGAGAAAATATTTTTGGATAGACTAAAATAATGCATGTTCATTTTTTTATTTTTTTTTTTCATTCATCTATATATGCTCTTTAAATTACCAATTATCCATCATTTTATAACGCATTGACCCTGTAAACTCATCTCAACTGTGGACAATCAATTTTTCTTTTAAATAATTTAATCTTTTTTTTTTTCCCGATAATACTATATTATAATAATAATATAATTGGATTGCCAGTTACAATTGAAAAGGACAAGAATGATGTTGAGAAAGTTAAAAATATTATTATATTTAATGCTTATGCTAATTATAAAGCGACCAAATTAACAGAAACATTAATATTAAACAATCATGAATTTACAAAGTTTTCTACCGAAGAATTTTACATTCACATAAACCCGGTGTTTGCTCTCTCAAAGATCGAAAACAAGAAAGTTTTCAAGGGTATTCAAGTAGGAATGGACAATTCGAGAATCTACAGCGTGTTTAAGGTGAGAGAAGTGGTGCTTCAAAGCCACCGTGTCGTCAATACTTTGACAAGCTCTAATTTTTTGATCCACCCAAGTCCGCCATGGTTCGGAGGCCGCCACGTGGGTGGTCTCAGGGGGGGTACTGGTGGTAGCGGTAGTGCAGTCTTCACATTTGGAACCACCCTGATCCATCACCACATTGTTGTCAGGGTAAGCGTGGGTGCCAAGAAAGTCGGCGTTAATTTCTTGATCGGAACCGCCCTGATCACCGATGAGGAGGGTTTCAGGAGCGGTGTGGGTATGTGAGTCGGTTAATAATAAAATTCCATTATTGCGTTGTAATTGAAAGCGATGAAGAAGAGAATCAAAAGAGGGAGCGCCATAGACGGAGGGTCGACCAGCCTCAGAGATGACGATGAGGGCGATGGAGGAGCCGGTGAGGGAGTGGAATTCTTCGGCTTTCTTGATCAAACCCTTACGCCTCTTTGAGAAACTCACCATCCTATTCTCTTTCTTCCCTATCAATTCCATCGGAAGCTTTCGTTTCCCCTTCCCCATTCTCTTTCTCTGCTTTTCTTTCCTTTTTTCTTTTTTTTCTTTTTTTTCTTTTTTTCTTTTTTTTTTTTTCTGTTTTTGGTGGCTTTCAAAGGATCTCTTTGTTCCTTGCTTTCTTTCTTTCTTGCTTTCTTAGGGTGAGTAGGACGAGTGGCAGTGTGGTCTAGCAATTAGGTGGGTGGCATGTATTTATAATGAACGAAGCGCGCGTTTATCAAATCGCCTTTCCACTAAGGAAACCCCAGAGTCCTTTCTGTCTTTGCCGCGCGTCCAACGTACATTCCAAACTGTTACTTACTTTTCTATTTTCTTTAAATATTATTTATTTTTTACTAAAATTTATAACAAAATATTAAAACAGGTTTCAAAAAAATATATATTAGAAACCTAAAAAAATATATATATACAATATGTTCTCTTACGAGTTACATTTTTCTTAAAAAAAAAAAAAAAAAAGAAGCTTATGTTCTATTTACATATATTATTTCTAACATTCAAAAAAGAAAATTATTCTTTTTCATTAAAAAGATGATGAGTCTTTAGAATTAAAAAATAAAATAAAATGTTTTAGTGTACTATTAAATAAGCCTTAATTTTCATTTTATATTTCTGTTATTTAACAACGAATAATCATTTTTTTTATCAATCACATGATCTGTTTTATTTTTTTTTCTCTTTTATTATTTAAATCATCTTCTGTTACTGATTATTCTTTTGTCTGCATTATTATTATTATTTTTGTAAGACAAAATTTCCGTGCTATACACTTAAATAAATATTAAAAATAATAAGACAAAAAAAAAAAAAGCCTACAAAATATAAATGCGTATTTATAAATATTATAAAAAATGAACATAGAAAAAATCGGAAGGACCAAAAGCTACTCGAAGTTGAAAAAAATTGAATGTATAAAACGTCACCTATACAGTTTTCATAAAAATCTACACTTGAAAGCTTTAGATCAATTAGTTTGGTTATTAATCATTAAGTTAGTGTTTATTTATATTGCTTTGCTGATGCAGACTAGACAAGTTATGTTGATCATTAAAAACCAACATATGATTACCATGTAATGCTTGCTAATTCAGAGCAAAGAATATTGAAATTAATCAACACTTTAATAGGGATTAAGATTTTCATAGATCACTTAAAGTCGGTTATATGCATCTACTTGAGCAAACCACATATCCCATCTGTGATCATACAGCACAAAGCCAATAATTACTTTTACCTTTGAGATTTCTGTTTCTAAAAATGGAAAATATATATATATATATATATGTAACCCATCCATTAAGTAGTGTGCGATTTCTGTGTCTGAAAATTGAACTTAAGCTCCATCTAAACCGTATCTTAAGGCCATTCCAAGTACTGGAAGATTTCAATTTTGTAACCATTGCTCCATCTAACCCGTTCCCGAAGGCCATGCTAAGAAAATGAAAGTTAATTGTATTATAGAATGACCAATTATTTACTTCTTCTATTTATTTATTTATTTTCATAATAATTATTACCCATAATAATCTCAAAAGATTGACTGTAGATGAAAAGAATCAAGGCATACAAAATAATAATTATTATTATTATTTTATTTTATTTATTTATTTTGAAAGAAAATATCCACCATATAAGATGTTTCAATAATTAATTAGTCTTATAAAAAAATATTAATTGCTCATTTTAATTTCAAAGCAAAAAATTTTAAATGTCTTTTAACTACTTATTTCTAAAAGAACGTTCTTTTATTTAAAACATGGGTCACCAAGTCTAATAGCAAAAATTTAATTTTTTTCTCGTTAATTATATCTGCATTTTTAGTTTTGCCGGCCCAAAAACGCAAGTTTAGTTTCCACACAGTCCTATTAGACTAAACCTTAAATCCCAAAACCAACACTTCATCAAATGCCCAGCTCATTTAAAACTTAAAACCATCAACTCGAAACATCTCCATCCTCCTTCGCACTCAATCGGATTCAGGGCTTTTCAAGCTCCACTTCCACTTATTTCACCGATTTTGGGTGACAAAATCTACATTTCCATGGAAGTGGATTTTCTTTCATTTTCCTACTTGTTTTGGTCAACTCGATTTCAGACCTGTAATTTTTCTGATAGATTGCCGATTCTTTCATCAATGAACACAAGGATCAAATCGTCCACTCTCTTTGATCAACATACCAGTTAAAACATATTATCACAAGGCAAACAGATAAATTAAAACTAAGGCAAGAATATTAGAATGTAATGATTCCCCCCTCCAATAAAGTTACCCGGTTCATCCACCCATTACAAGTTCAAATTTATAACAAGGAGAAATCCCACATGAGGCGGATACTTTCCCAGTATTACACAAGGAAGAAAGCTTCAAATACAAAACATCCCAAAATTACAAAAATCAAATTCCGCTGCCAAAAAGTAACATCAGTTCCAATATCCTACCTTGTACTTCCCCATTTCACCGTGTGTGTGAGGCCTAAGAAAATTAACAACCATTTCCAAGGAGTTTTACCCAACTAAGAATATCAGAAATTCAACTCTCTAAAAGTAAATACTAGATGAGAATTCCAATTCATGACATGGTAATCAGAAATCCCATAGCAAATGATGCCCAAAAAAGAAAAAGAAAAAAAAGGCTATTTTATTTGACAACTTTACCTCGAGATTAATCAACCCTAGTTACACATGATGACAGTGTTGAACACAGCACTAAGTAAAACATGCCTTAAGCATTTCTTCTGATCACCATCTCCATGTTTCATTTAAAAGTAATAAAAGCTATCCATAACAAACAAAGATATATGACCATTACTATAGTACAAAAGATGCTGTAATCACTACCATCAAATTAAATATTGAAAAAAAATAAATAAATAAAAAATAAAAACTACACATATTTTAACTCTCATCATGGTTTCAAACCAATCACGCAATAATTATCAATGTTTCTACCCTAAGAGGGAATAGAGCATGTTTCTTGATTCTCTTTTTTTTTTTTTTTTTTTTTTATTTATTTTTCTTCAAGGTTGGACAGGGAGGGGGAAAGCTTTAGTTAGGCTAGTGACTGCACCATCATTCTTACTTCCTACACCATGGAAAATAAAAATAGCTGACCACCTATTTCCTAAATTGCAAAACTAAAAATATCAAAAATCTAAAATCTAACTCAACCAGAAGAAGGCTCATTCTGAACGAAGAACCTATGGTTCCAGCTCTCTTCTAAAATTGAATAATGTCTTCATAAAAGCAACTCACAACTCCTAATTAATAAATATAGCGCATTTAGAGACGTAACAGTTGTACCAACAGATGGTGTTCACTTACAAATCCAACTTAGCACTGCTGCTCAACACTGCATCATGAACTTGTGTATCCACAACCATTTATGAAAATGCTGCAAAATGATAAATACGTGCAAATGGGCAAAGAAAGAGGTAAAGTTGTCAAAAGAAAAATAACCACTACTCTTAATTTCTGATATTCTTAGTAAATTCCTAAATGCAAGGTGGTCAGTAGTTGTTGATTATTCTAGGCCTCACTGGGTAAATATCGCATTAAGCCAAATCCGACATGAGAGAAAGCTCCTTTGTGCTAACAAGATCTTGTTCAATGACTTGTAGGAAGGCAATGTATTGTTGCTGCTAATAAGAATCCATATAACGGGACAGTAGACACGGGTAGGAAAAACTCAAGAGGGAATTGCAAACTGTTAAGACTACTAGACCTGCCATAAGGATTAAGATAATACAAGAACAAAAAGTATTAAAACAAAGCATATAAAATACAGAAATAAATTTGTCAAATGTAACAGAATATAACAAGTATTCAAAAGACAACTCAATTTTACCTTACTACTAAGGAAGAGCCCTTCAGTTCAAGGCCCTCCTCCCGTATTGCCTGCAATAGCTGCATTCTGATATGAAACAAAAAAAAAAAAAAAAAAAATTCAGGAATTCAAGAAGCAAAATGATAAACAGGATCTACACTTTATCCAAAGATGTGAAACGATAACCAATTAAAGAAACCTTACCGGTGCAATATTCCCCTCGCCATTCACCTCAGATAAAGTACCTGACTGGGTGTTCAAAAACCTGGAAGAAAACATTTTACATTTTTATTCTTATGAAGGATCTAAAACAAATAGAGATAAGCTATTGCAATATACATCTTCAAATAACTGGATGGGGAGAACAGCTAGCACTAACACATACCTGATTGCCCTTGCTTTCCGCTTTTCTTCTTCTAATGGGTCAGTTTTAGAAACTGATGCAAATCTGGCAAGCCTGGCTTTTTTCTTTACATCCTCATCAGACGCCACGGGTTTAGCACTAGCAGGAATCCCAAACCTGAACAACAATAGAGCTAGTTATCAAAAATGTTCAATAAAGATGCCTCTTCCTAAAAGTTTGACCAAATTCAATTTCTTAAAATCATACAACATCAATGAATTAAAAAGAGGCACAAAACTAAACCTCACCTCTCTGCTCGAGCCTTTCTCTTCAGGTCCTCCGACTTCTTCGATACATCTGATCCGCCCACTGTAGATACAGTTCCAAACCTGCAATAGGATCAGCCAATGCATGGGAAATTTAGTAAGTAAAAGGGAAGGAAAGAGTATATAAAAGATTATAACTCAAATCACTGATGGAACTTGTAATCAACAAAACTAATCACTGAACCAAGCTTCAAAAGTAACAACGAAATCATTCTTGTGATTTGAACTGCAATTATATAACAAATAACTGATAGACAAATCTACAAATGAGTGGATACATCAACTTCAGGTCCATTTGAAAAGACTTTGGCAAAATGCAAGATGTGCTTCTGTTGCGGTCAATAGAAGCGCCTTATATTGTTTACAAAAAAAACTACTCCAAGAAACAACATCAGGTGCTTCGTTTGAATGCAACAAGTTAATATTTCTTTCGTATCAAACACATTTATCCCCTCAAAAGTGCTTAACAAAATCGCGGTTAACTTATTCGTATTCAAGCAATACAATACAAATAGTAGCTATAATTAACTGACAAAAATGCATGTACAATTAAAAAAAAAAAAAAAGTTCCGTCTAATAACAGAGAATCAGTCTTAAAGACCCTCTTGAAATTCCTACAAAATTTCTCAGCAACCAAACAAACAGAAATTGGGAACCCAAAACCGGAAACCCTAATTCAGAAAAAATAAAAAATTCGAAACTACCTTTCAGCACGGGAGTTTCGCTTCTCTTCTTCGGTAAGCTGAACAGATATCCCAAACCGTTCAGCTCGGCGGATCTTCTTCTGGATATCGGAAATCGGATCAGTGGCGGCACTATTCTCTGCAACAGCTTCCTCAACGGTCGGCGTGGTCTTCGAATCCTCAGATTCCTTTGCGGACCCATTATTGGTAACGGAACTCTCAGGCGGAGCCGTGGAACCATCGGCGTTCGGGTCTTGAGGAAGATCCGGGTTGGCGGTGGGTGGCGGGGACACTGGGTCCAGGGTGGTTTTCTTAGGGTTATCTACAGAGGTGTTGGTGTCATTGGGCTTGGGTGTTGTGGTGGTAGCCATTAGAGAACAAAGAAGAAGCTGCAGGTCGAGAATCGGAGGGGAGAGAGACAGAGAGACAGAGAGAAACTGCGTGAGAAGTAGGCTATGAAAAGGTTAGCGGAGAGATAGAGAGAGAGAGAGAAGATGAAAAGCGGTGGAGAGTCCTTTTATTTATTTATTATTATTTTTTTTTTCTTTTGGTCTTTCAAATAAGGTAAGGCAGGGCTGGCTTCAAAACCTTTACCTTATGAGTTTCCAAGATATTTTTTGAGTTTGCTTGCTCGGTAAGAAATTGGAATATTATTATTCTAATAATATTTATAAAAAAAAAAAAGTTAAAATTACAAAATACCACCATTTCAACATCCATTCATGTTTCAGTTTGCCTAGCAAATTAAAAATTTTAAGCAATTTCCCCCATAAACTATTGCATAATATCAAATTACCTCCTCTATGAAATGTTTTACAAGAATTTGACAAATCTAATTATTTAAATAAACAATATATGTCTAAATTATTACTTGTTATGCACCAAAATTGATAAAAAAAAGAATAAAATTGAACAATAACACCAAAAAAAAAATTTATTTCAGCTTATTATTTTTTATCAATTTTGTTAAAAAAAATTATGAATAAGACATATATTGTTTATATGCTTAATTATCTTTCTTAGTTTGTTGCTTGATAATTTGTTGCTTGACATCTGTGAATTTGGTTCGCCATCAACAGCTTTTTTATTGAAACCATCATCTTCAACAATCATCGGATTATATTGTTTTTCAGAAATTATATTTAGAGAATTTAAGTCATTTTCAACATAGAATTCTACACAAAAATCAAAATATATTGGATAATGAATTAAACAAAATTATTTATAAATAAAATGTAGTAGGTAATATTGAAAACTACCTTCAGCTCAACAATATTAGTGTTTTCAAATCAAAAAAGATCATCATCATCCTAATAATATTATTTTATGTGATTAGAACAATAAAAAATATAATAAACATTGAAGTTTATATTATAAGAATATATATATATATATATTATACATATTATATTAGTTTACTCCACACTAACCTAATTTATTTCAGAAGAATTTAAAACATATTTTGTTATAAGTTCATTATTGTCAGTCAATCTCATTACTGTATAAACTTCATTATGGTCACTAATATTTGGGGTTTTGATTTGAACTTTGAAGAACATTTTTCTTTCCACCAAATTATCAATCTCAGCTGGATATGATCCATCAACAGATGTCTGAAATTAGCTGAAATTATTGTTAAGTATTATAACATTCATAGGTAAACGGATTTATGGTTATATAACTCCAACAGTCAAAGATAGTTACCTTTACCAACTCATCTTTCAAATAGTTAACAGTTTTACCAAATAGCTGTAACCATTCACAATCCCACAACAAAAAAGAAGCACTACCAGTACCGTCAATAACTCTAACCTTGATTTTGAACCTAATCAATAAATCAAATAATTGATAAAATGACATATGGTAAAACTAATTAAAAATCATATTAATGAAAAAAATAAAGATAGTTATTCTACCTAGGAGTTCCTGCGAAATCAAACTTTTCACATATTTCACAATAAAATATTTTTCCAAGAGGGCTAATTTTCTTTGGGTATTTTTTACAAGATAAGTACCATCAGCCTTCATCATTCTCAATCTATTTCTATATAATATATAAAAGAAGAAGAGTATACACCACATATCAACATATATTTCTTCTAAATTTTCTCCAAAATCACTTTTTTTATTTTTATTTTATTTATTTATTTATGGTGCATATAATGTGAGGTATTTATTTTTAAAATTTGGAAATCAAAGTAAAAAATTCAGGACAATCTTTGTATATAAAAATATTCATATAATACAATTTTTAATTTATACAGTTAGTGGAATTGCCATACAAGGAATTGTATTGTTATTCAGCTTTTACCATACATGAAATTGCCATACACAGAATTTATTCTTATTTTTATTTTATTTATTTACTTATGGTGCATATAATGTGAGGTATTTATTTTTTAATTTATGTATATGGCATTTTTTTTTTTTGTTAAAATTAGTAGAATTGTCATACACGAAATTGCATTGTTGTACAGTTTTTACTATACACGGAATTAGTATACATGAAATTGCATTATTATACAGTTTTTACCATATATGGAATTGCATTATTATAAAGTTTTTACCATACACATAATTACATTATTATATATAACGGAATTGCATTATTATAGTAGCTTTTTGAAATAAATTTAAAATAAACAAAATATCTGATTTTATTATATTTACCAAATAAGTCAAATATATTTGACTATAAATAACTAGGTGCCACCTTCCGGTTATTTAAAATTTCGATATTCAATACTCTGTTGGGTTTTATTCTCTCATATTTTTGTTTTAGTTATTAAAGTTTTTTTTTTGTTAAATTTCAATTTATTTTCTTTTTTTGATGGTTCCTAATAAAAATCATCTTAATCATAAACATGTGCATAAACTATGCTATGGATTTTTGATTGAAGATGATGATGTTGCTGTGGAAATTGATGGAAAAGAAGGAAACTTTTCTGATAAAGAATCCTCACTGATTATAGATTTACCCATATCTATCAACTTTTTCAAGAAAATGGAGAACAAAAAGATAAAAATAAGAAGACGAAGTTAATAATTGTTTCATCTTTAATTTATGAGTATGTCTATTATGAGTAAACGAAGTTATTGAATTTTGGAATCCCAAAGTTATTGAATTTCAAAATAAACATGTCTATTATGAGTATTTCTTTTACTTTATTTCTTAAATATGGTATCTTTGTTTCGTTTTACTTTAATAATTGTTTCTTTTGAAGATTGATGGTAAAGGTGATTGCAGCTCTCAAAGAACAAGTCAAATATCTTCTTCATCTACTTATTTTGTATTTAATGACTTAGAAAGTGGAAAAGCTATTGTGAAAAGTATTGAAGAGTTAGTGGAATCTATAAAGGTAAAAAAGCAATACAAAAATAATATGGCAAAATTTTGTTACATATATATTGCCATATTATTTTTTGTATTGCTTTTTACTTCTATATATTCCACTAACTCTTCGATACTTTTTACAATAGTTTCTCCACTTTCTAAGTCATTGGATACAGAATAAGTAGATGACGAAGATATTTAACTTATTTTTTGACAGGTGCAATCACCTTCACTCATCAATCTTCTTTGATAGGTGCAATCACCTTCACCCATGAATCTTCAAAAGAAAACAATTATTAAAATAAACGAAACAAAGATACCAATTTAAAAAATAAAGTAGAAGAAATACTCATAATAGACATACTTATTTTGAAAATAACCTTGGGACTCCAAAATTCAATAACTTCGTTTACTCATAATAGACATACTCATAAAGTAAAAACAAAACAATTATTAACTTCATCTTCTCATTTTTATCTTTCTGTTATACATCCTCTTAAAAAAGTTGATAGATATGGATGAATATATAATCAGTGAGGATTCTTCATTAGAAAAGTTTCATTTTTTCCATCAATTTCCACATCAACATCATCATCTTCAATCAAAAATTCATAGCATGGTTCACGCATATATTTATGATCAAGATGATTTTTATTAGGATCCATAAAAAAAAAATAAAATTGAAATTCAACTAAAAAAACTTTAATAACTAAATAGAAATATGAGAGAATAAAATCCAATAGAGTATTGAATACCGAAATTTTAAATAATCGGAAGGTGGCACCTAGTTATTTATAGTCAAATATATTTGACTTATTTGGTAAATATAATAAAATCAAATATTTTGTTTATTTAAATTTATTTCAAAAAGTTACTTTAATAATGCAATTCCGTTATATATAATAATACAATTCTGTATATGATAAAAACTGTATAATAATGCAATTCCGTATATGGTAAAAATTAAATAATAATGCAGTTCCATATATGGCAATTTTGTGTATGGTAAAAACTGTATAACAATGTAATTTCATATATGACAATTCCATTAACTGTAACAAAAAAAAAAAAAAACTGCTATATACATAAATTAGAAAATAAATACCTCATATTATATGCATCATAAGTAAATAAATAAAACAAAAATAAGAATAAATTCCGTGTATGGCACTTTCATGTGTGGTAAAAGCTGAATAACAATACAATTTCGTGTATGGCAATTCCATGTGTATGGCAATTCCACTAACTGTATAAATTAAAAATTGTATTATATGAACCTTTTTGTACACAAAGACTGTCCCAAATTTTTTATTCTAATTTTTAAATTTTAAAAATAAATACCTCACATTATATGCACCAACCATAAATAAATAAAATAAAAACAAAAAAAGTAATTTTGGAGGGAATTTGAAAGATGAGTATGCTGACACATGGTATATACTCTGGTTCTTTTGTATATATATATATATATATAGAATATATATAGATATAGATTAAATGAATATAATATAATTTAAATTTAATTATAAAGTTATAATTAGAGGTTCCAAATTTTAATTTTAAAAAACGTTATTGTTTAAATGTTAGCATTATAAACTCTTATTTTAATCTGTTAATCATATGGTGAATTTTATTATTGATTTTCTTTTACATATAAACTTCAATCTAGTTTCATATTTCCATATTTATACTCCAATAAAAAAAAAAAAGCCTTGTGTCCTTTACCATTTGGGCGTTTTTGCTTTCTGTTTTATTTTCTTTCATAATTCTGTATAAATCACTCATGTTTCCAAATGCTAACGAAAGGTTTTATTTATTATTATTATTATTATTTTTTGGGAAAAGCTAATGAAAAGTTGTTGAGAAGAAAAAGAAAAATATTCTGACAAGTAGCAAAAGTTTTAAATTCAAATAAGTTTGTAAAAGTTACATGGTTTTTGACAAAGAAAGAGATACATAGGGATGTCAATTTGTCCCGTTCATCCCCGAAACCGCGGTACACCGGCCCTAACGGGGCGGTTTTTCCTCGAAAATTTCAGGATGCGGGGCGGGCTTGGGACAAATACCTAAAAACCGAGTTGGGAACGGGCCGGGGACGGGGAATAATAACTCCGCCCCGAACCCGCCCCGATATATATATATATATATATATATATATATATATATATATATATATATTTATTTATTATTATTTTTTATAAAATTTTATTTATGTAAAATCATTTTTTCTTTTTTTTTATTTATTTTTTTAAATATGTATTTTATTATAATTGTAAATTTATTCCTTGATGTATTTTATTATATTTTTATTGCATTGTAATTATTTTTTTTATATTTTAATCATAAAATAATTTTTTTATATAAATTTTTTAAAAAAATATCAATTAAAAAATAAAATGGAGAAAACCATCCCGCCCCGTCCCCGCCCCGTAAAATTTCCAATCCCGTCCCACACCTAAAAAAAACGGAAAAAATCACAGAGACGATGGAATATAAAATTCTCCGCAGAAACAAAAACAGTATTTTAAAAATCGGTCCGCCCCATCCCGTTGACATCCCTAGAGATGCATCAGAAAACGAGCCACGTGGTCATCTGACAACAGCCTTAAAGCCGAGCCGCTTGTACAAAATAAAAGTAACTTTCTCTCTCCCTCACTAGTCACTCACTCACTCATTGACTCTCTCTCTCTCAGCAAAACCAATAAGACTGTCTCTCAGCTGCCATTTATTCGAACAGGATAAGATACAGAGAGAGCGTGTCTACCATCATATGTGAATTTCGTTTCGTTTGGTTTCAAAGCCATGCGCTTAGCTTCCGTCATCCACAACGCCACCATTCAAATCCCTCTCAAACTTCATTCGGACTTGCTTAGGGTTTCTTCTCCGCCATTTCAACCCCCAAATTGTACCTCCGGCCTTCATCGCTATGTCTACCGCCATATCCCTCTGCTTCGTCCAGGTTTTTTCTCTCATAATCTGTCTCTATGGTTTGCGTATATATATATATATATATATGTACACAATGATACAAACCCATCTTAGTGATTCATCCGTCGTCGTTTTCGGATTGTAGCTGGAAGCAATCGCAGCCGTGCCCTGCATTCGCGGATTGCGTGCTGTAGAGGAACTGAGAAGGAAGATGATTTGTCTACGTCAGGTGAGTTTTGTTGGTTTCCATAGGGAGCGGAGTCGTTCTCTGGCCTAATTTTCTGGATGTTTGATTTATTTATGTATTATCTTTAAGAAATCTAATGCGATTATTGGAATGGAGCTGGATTGTTTAATTTCACCATCTGCGTTGGCTTCTTTGAGATTTTGGGGGTGGTTCTCTTGGTTGTGGTGTGGATTCGGCATTTAGGAGCTCATTGTGATTGGATTTTTTTCTTCTTTTTTGTTTGATTATATTAGAATTAATTGCAGCATACATAGTTGCTTCATCATCCAAATATTGAACAGAATATGGTGACATATACCTGCATTGTCTGTATTTTAATGTTGTCCAAATGTATATGTATATGTATATATATATATATATATATGTAGATATATCAATTTTGCTATAAAACACATGCAAACGGATTACATGTAATCTACTATGCATTTAAAATGTGGCGGATTACATGTAACATGTGCACGGTTTTTATAGCAAAATTTTTTATATATAAAGTAAGATGTCAGCATGAACTTTAAAGATATGTGGGCCTGATGCTTTTTACTAATCTACATTTTAGTATTTCCTTTATTGTTTTATACACGATTGCTATATGTCTCTGCATTCAAGGTTGGTTACAAATGTTTCTCGTAGGTCCTCTGACTTGCATTTAACTATGTTAGTGATGGAGATATAATGCCCAACATAATCGGCTTAACTTGTTTACTGCTATCATACCTATGGGTCTAGTCTCACCATATATATATATATATATATATAAAACTTTTGTGAAAACTGCTGGTGTGTGAATCTGCAGAAGGCAAGAGGATCGATTTGGTCTCCCAAGACAATAACAATGCTGACATCTCTCACAGTTCCTCTTCATTTTGTAATTCTGAGAAATCTGAGGAGGATGAAAGTTTTGTCTCCTCGGTTAAAACTGTGGCCTTATGCGTGAGCACCTATCAACTTATGTAATTCGTGTACTTCAATCGTGAATCTTTGGGTTTTTCAATACTCATTGTTTTAGTCCTTTAACTTTTACAGGTGTGCACTGCAGTAGCATTTGGTATAGGTGTGGGACTGAAAGATGGAGTTGGCAAGGCATCAGAGTTTTTTGCTGGGTATGCAATTTCTTCGAAATACATGGGAAAAAAAAAAAGTACTCCAATTTCCAAGGCTTTATTTCCTTTGTTTATGGATAAAGAAATAAATATGGTGCAGAAAATTAGAGTGTTTGTCAGTGGCTATTATGATTTGGTAATGTGTTTCCTCATCTGAGATCACACTGCTTTTTCTGCAATACCGTACATGGTCATAGATTGTTTTGACAGATTTCAAAAGTTGAAGGTTCAGGATAAGGAAAGTAAACATGTTTGCTTTTTTTATTTATTTTGGCTAATAAATGAGTAACATACAAGTCTGATGAAAAGAAGTACATAGTGTATGAAACTATTTCAAAATTTTCTACTTAGAAGGATTGTGCTTACTATTCATATAAAAGTCTTTTGTGAGATTTATACTATAGTATTTTGTGAGATTCATACTAGACTGTATTTGGTCCCTTAATGAATTAGGATCATAATGTCAGTGGAAGAGAGGGAGAGAGGTGTGGGGTAACATATAGAGTTCTAGAATATATTTACATGTAGTTCATTGATTCAAATTTGTTTTTGCTGCTTACATAGTTTATGTCCTCTCTCTCTCTCTCTCTCTCTCACTCTCTCTCTCTTTTTGTCAAATATGTTTATCTTATGTTTGTTTTTCAGGTATATTTTGGAGCAAAGCTTGTCAGTGGATAATTTATTCGTCTTTGTTTTGATCTTTAAGTATTTCAAAGTGCCAATCATGTATCAGGTGATTTATTTCCAGTTAATTATTTCTGCTAACCATGCTGCATGGTTCTCAAGTTAGTAGATAAAATTAAAACTGATGTTTTTTTTTTTACATATACACCTTTATATACCAACCCATGATATTGAAATGTTTGCAATGGTTGAAATATAGAATCGAGTACTATCATATGGTATTGCTGGTGCAGTGATCTTTCGTTTGACATTGATACTTCTTGGAACAGCTGCACTTCAGGTGAATTTCCACTTTAGTCTGTGCACAGTTATTATTTTATTTTTCTTTGTTTTGCTTTTCCTAAAATTATATGATGTGTTATAATCTTAGAGGTTTGAAGCAGTAAACATCCTACTGGCCGTAATACTCTTTTACTCGTCTTTCAAGGTGAGTATTCTCTTCTGAAAAGATATAAAAATTAATTGCAAACTGTCAATTCCTAATGAATTACAAGTGTTTAATGCTTTTCCAAGTTAAATATGTAATTCTGCAATTGAAATTTATCTATCTAATGTGTCTATAGGATTAATTAAGATTTAAAAACTTTCGAATTGGCTGAGTTTGTTCACTGGTGGGGCACTGTGGTTTCACTTTTTGCTTATGAAAATAAAAATGGTCGAAAAGATAATCGATTCACAAAATTTGATCTTGTACATGGTTTAGTTTGTCACTACATGACAGTCTTTGGTTGTTTTTTCACCTGCTTGTGGTATTTTATACGACCTTTTTTTGGGTTCAAATTTATTATGACTCAGTAATGATTGTTATATTATATTAGCTACTTTCCAGTGGAGAAGATGACACTGACCTGTCCAACAACTTCATTGTGACAACATGCCAGAGATTTATACCTGTTACATGTAATGTTTTGCCTGTATATCCTTTTTCTTTATATTTCTTGATTGACTTATTCCTTCAATGATCCTACGTATGTTTTCCTAGGTTGGAACTTTCTGATTTTGGGGCTTAGGCATGTGACATGCTATGCCCAGCCTGTCTCTGATCCTATCTAAATTAAGCTAGGCATAGAATCTCATTTTTAGGGTGAAGCAGGCGGGGTTTTGGCTTTATTGGAATACATCAAATGGGCCTTTTTGGAGATAGAAAGACTTGAACCTTCATGATTTTCTAGTCAATGGATATTTCACTTACTATAAATTTCATCGTCATTAATATCGACATGTCGAATGGCACTCTTAACTTATTCTTGTCCATCCAATCAATTCTTCAAAAGATTCATTTGTAGCCATTGTTGCAAATTTGAGTAGGTGCAAGTAAATATCTTCTTTTGCTGGTGCTAAAATGTCAGAATTGCTCATATTAAGTTACTTGATAGAAGAACTAGCATCGTTTAAATTTCTGTAGTATGGATGAGAAGGAAATGGTTAGGTAATGGTATTAAGTTGAGTTCCATAATAAAAAGAAAAAGGGAAAAAGTAACTGGAGCTATTATTTCCTCCTTCACATTCATGCGGCTATATTTATTTTGCTATCTATTGTTAGCAAATACTCATATTTATTGATTTTTTTATGGTGGGTTTTATATGGATATGACAATGACATTGACTTGCATACCAATAGAGGAATCACTTTGTATTGGACTGATCTTGCTGGTATAATCTTACCTTCTTTTTCTTTTCCTGAATTTTTGCAGCTAGTTATGATGGCAATCGATTTTTTACAGTTGAAGATGGTATATGGAAAGTAAGTTGTTTTGAGACCTGCTTAGCGGTTCAAAGTTGTTGCACTTTTATTTAGCACAAAAGCATCTGAAAATATCAAACTGCATTTAACCAGTTACAACGTTTCTTTGGATAGCATCCAGCATTTTCTACCTCTCAGAAAATTGTGCATCAATTTACATGTTGTATTAATTTTTATTTGATTTCTAACAGGTGTCAAACATTTTGGACAGGCCACTCCTTTACTTCTCACAGTAGCAGTTATCGAGCTCAGTGATATAGCATTTGCGGTAGGTTTTTAAACCTACCAAATATGTCAAGGACATGTTACTGCTTTTATCTTCACCAAGTAGTGCTGTAATAGAAAGTTGATACAATGCTTCCCTTTATTTTAGGTGGACTCTATACCGGCAGTTTTTGGTGTTACGCTAGATCCTTTCATAGTTTTCACCTCTAATCTTTTTGCCATCTTAGGTAATTCTTGCCACTTTTATGTGGACCCTACTGGTCATCTTTTCAAATGAAGTATTACTACCTCATATAAATTTGGATTGCAATTTATAGTTGAAGTCTAGGAAAAATTATGTCATATTGTTGTTGATTGTCAACTGACCGTATATCTGATAAATGTAGGTCTGAGGTCGCTGTATACACTCATATCTGAGGGCATGTCAGAGTTGGAGTATTTACAGGTATAACTTGTTTGCTCCATCATAATTAAGTGATTTCTATACTGTTTTTTTTGTCAATCACAACATCCTATTTATATAGAGGTGGACCAGTGAATTGAACAAACACAGAATGCACTGTTTTTTCACAAAATTAATTTCTAGGTTGTATATGATAGGAACTGTGGTTTGAAGCAAAACAAAATTTGGGTTAATTTCATCCAAGCATGACCTGGAGGTATTGTGGGCATTTGAAAATGGTTGTTTATCTATATATATATATATATATATATGTTACAAACATGTAACAAGGTAGCCACAGAATTTTATTTTATTTTTGGGCCAAAGATAATAACAGAATTTGTGTAGACAACTTTTATCATTTAGATTTTGGCACTTTCAAATTTTCTGCTGCTTGATTTAGGTATTAAAATTTATAAATGGTGCATGCCCTATATCTCTTATATTATTGTCCTTTTTATGCTCTTACTCCAGTTCCAGATATGTTGCTAATGGAATCGATCACACCACAACAATCACCCCCACCCCTTCCTCTTTTTTAATTTTATTTATTTATTATTATTATTTTTTTTTTCAGCCATCCATTGCTGTTGTTCTGGGCTTTATCGGGTGCAAAATGATCCTAGATTTTTTCGGTTGGTATTTGCAGTTTTGTTTTGTTTGATAGGATATGTGTCATGCATTCCAAAAGTCACATTTCATTGGTATTTCTGTAGGATTCCATGTATCAACCGAGGCATCTCTTGGATTTGTGGCTACTAGTCTTAGTGCTGGGGTGTTGTTAAGTCTTATGAAAAAGACTGACTAGCTTAAGAAGATTTTCAGACTCAGAAGCAGGTAAAAATTCTGTACCTTTTATATCAAAAGTAGCTTGTCTCTTTCTTATTTGAGTGTCACTTCTAACTGCTTTGTCAAGTTTTCACCGAGTTCCGATGGCAAATATATATGTGTATATATATATATATATTAGTTTAAGTTGGACTTTAGTATGAAATCTTTAACCATATAAATGACCCTAGTGAATAAGTAATTTAAATGTTGTCTTATTTTCCATCCAAAATAAAATAAAAAAATAAATAAAGTTAGTAATATAAATGTTCTCTCCGATTCATTACATTTTGCGGAATCAGTTTCTCCTAGTGGTTTTAGAGTGTATTAAATGGAGTCTAATGGCATTAAAGAAGTCGTTTTCATTCTCGGAGTCACTTAGAGGTGGAGGTGGTGGTAGTGGAGGCCACAAGTCCATCTCTAGTAATTTAAATGTTCTCTCCGATTCATTACAACATTTCTAATACCAAAAAAGAGTATTCTTTTTATATTTATTTTTATCTACTTTTTATATTATTATTTTTTCTTTCTAATTATCAACTTTTTATCTATTTTATCAATTGGCCCACATACAATTTTTTATTATTTTTTTCATATTGGTCCAATAATATATTTTATTATTTAATAAAGTTGTGGAAACTAACATTTTATTTTATTAACTAAAATGTTTGGTTTGCTATTGATATATTATTTAAACACAATTTTACATTAACAAAATAACTGTGAAACAAAACATTACATTTATAGTAATAAAACATAAATAAAGTAAAAGATAATAATTAAACATCAACAAAAATATGGAAATAAATTAATTAAAATGTGATAATAATTAAACATTAAACATTAACATTAATTTAACCATCTAAATTAATGTATTCCTCCCCACAAATGTTCAATTATTGCTCCTCCATCTAGTATGTTATTCTAAAAGAGTATAACATGGGTTATTATTTAGTTGATACTATATACCCAAAGTGGTCCACTATTGTGCAAAAAATTCACTAGCTGTAAGGTAGGAAAAAAGATATTTTGCCATGAAACAGTAAACATGTAGAAAAGACAGAGAACGTGCCTTTGGAGTTCTCTAATCATGATTCGCTATTGTGGCAGGATCAGCATATTTTTTTGGGAAAAAAAAAAAAATGTTACATGATATAATGACTACATGCATTATTATGCACAACACGATAATTGAGGATGAACATGATCTTGATGCACCAAGTCAAGATATGAGGAAAGCACCAGCACTAGAAGTGGAAATGTTAGTTGATGAAATTACAAGATTTAATCAATTTATTGCTCGCCATATGCATATCAATGATAAAATTGTTCACATTGCGCTCGTACTGCATTAATTGATCATTTGCAGGAGGAATACACTAATTTAGATTGTTAAATTAATATTAATGTTTAATTATTTTTATATTTTTGTTAATGTTTAATTATTTTCTTTTACTTTATTTGTGTTTTATTACTATATAAGTGTAATTTGTTTCATAATCATTTTGTTAATGTAAACTTGTGTTTAAATAATATATCAATAGCAAACAAGACAATGTAATTAATAAAAACGATATTCTTTCTTGGTGTTAGAAATGGTGTAATGGATTGGAGAAACATTAATGTTTGATGTGATTTTTGCACCATTTTGGTGCAAAGGGTTGGAGATGCTCTTAGGGTGGGCCGTACTATAACATTTTTTTTTTTTTAGATGAAAGTGAGAAAAGATGTTAATAGATAGAAACTCTAATGATGAAAACTAAAACTTTTAAGTATAAAATTTATTTACCTTTGCTCTATAACTCGATTATAAAAAATATAAAATAAAATTAAAAGTATATAAAATTATTGATTCAATTTAGAATATATAAGATATAAAGTAATTCATTCTAATGTTAAAATTAAACTTTTATAGTATTACTACATGAAATTATGCATTTGATATTTTTCTAGGGGGGCCAAATACCTATTTTCTATTGATATTCAAAATTATTACATATTATTAAAGGGGCAAAATAGGAACCTTAATAAGGCTGGGAGGCCATGGCCTCCTCAGGCCTATAAGTGGTTCCGGCCCTGAGTACAAGACATGCATTGCCACATGAACAAATGGAGGAAAACTGTGCTAAGAGAAGATGATTATTTGACTCATTTTTGCATTCATTTTCATTTTCCCCACCTAATCAATTAAGACAGTTTGTTGCCTTTCCTGGATTGTTCAGTTATATTCTCAAGCACGTCGTTAACCTGTAGGCTTTTATGCTGAGGTATGCAACTTTCTTGTTACAGGTATGGTTCATCGATGTAATTAACTATGACATCCTAGTGCTGCCCTATGGATGAAGATACTGCTGTAAAGATGACCTTGTGTTTTACCAATTAGACTCTGTGAAACTGTCAACTAAGTTGGTATACCACAAAGAATATACATCGGCTCCATTTGGTCCTGAAACGAGGATTGTGGGGGGAAGAAACTCTAGAACTTCGTTCTTTGTTAGAATCTGAAGATCATATTCACAGTATCACATTTGGAACTTTGATGTAAGATCCAAATTTGTTTTAATTATTTTTTATTTCTTCTCATGTTCATATTGTCTGTTTGTTGCTGTTACTTTGCTAGATGTAAATGTTAAATAATGAGCGGAACCGTATCCCCTTTTACGTGTTGGAGTTTCAAATGCTTGTCATGGGTGGTCTTAGCTACACATAATCTTAGGTACACCTTGATGGTAGTGTTATGTGATAGCAAAGCTAAAAGGAAACATGTTTCGTTTTTCTTTTCATCGGTGTAATTTTCCCGCTTACCATTCCATTTTAGATTATGTGAACACATGAATTTCTATTAATCCAATAATAATACATATTCAAGATTATTTTTTATTTTTCTTCTTTGCATGTCGTTCGAAGAATTTCAGAAGCTTTTCATTATTGTGTTTTATTATTAATTTATTTTACATATCGAGTTGGGGGATTCATACTGTAGACCTTTGTTAGAGAAAGTAATGTAATGGTTTTGCTACCAGGCTTAATATTTGAAAGGGTTATTGCTTAGTTTCCGAACTATATTTATAATTGCACTTTTAGTTTTTAATTTATTTATTTATTTTTTTCTTCTGGACAGTTTTGTTCAATTTTACTTTTTGATGTACTTTGATCTTTAAAATTATTTTTAATCAATTTATAACTGTTTTAAGATAGTATATTTAAAGTAATAAGAAAACAACGAAATACAATATTAGATAGTCCGACAAGATATTTGGATATTGTATCAACCACAGAGCATATTTTCAAAATTACTAAAACATAAACAGAGTATAGTTCAATGATTAAAGTGTACCAAAAGCTGAAGTATAAGGATCATGGTACCAAAAAAGAAAAAAAAAATTTGTGTAATCAAAATGCAATTATAAATATAATTCAGAAAATAATTAAAGAAGTTCCAAGAAATGTCATTTTGTTGAGCTCTATAGAATGTTCTGAATATTCTTCCTTGCAGTTTAATTTTATATTAGGCAAGTGAAAGAGTAAAAATGATTATTTGGTTACTATGTTCCCAAAAGCAAGAGCCGCAAATCGACAGCAGTTGGGAAATATTGAAGTGCTTAAAAAAGCCAGCTATATCGGTATAATAATGTTGGAGTTGAAAAAGTAAAATGTGACGATCACAATTGTTATTTAATTATATATTACTTCGTCAAATTGTTCAGTAGTGGATAGTATATGATAATTTTGTTATTGACTGATAAATTAGTATATCATAAAATCATCAAAATGAACTAAATAAGATAATAATATATTATCCAAAATTGGCTATAAAAATTTAGTGACTCAAGTATTATTGTATTGTTTATGTGAATAATTAATTTGGACATTATAAGATAAACTTTGTCAAATTTCAACCCAAAAAAACGAAAAGTAAAAAAGGGTAATTTGACATTATGCTATTCTCTAGTCTTTAGAGGATAAATTGTTTCCCCCCCAAAAAAAAAAAAAAAATAAATAAAATTAAGGGGAAAATTGAAAAAGGGTGAAAGGAACATTGCAATTTGTTCAAAATTAAAAACCGTCAAGTTAAAAAACAAACAAAAATAAAAGAAGGAGACAAAGAAAGGTGGTTTTTTTTGCCCCTTCTAGGTACTTTTGTAGCAAGTCTTTTCAGACCTTTTCTAGGATAGAAGGAACAGCTATGTGTGTTTCATTCTCTTTCATGTTATCTTTGATTGCTTTTTATGAATTGACATGGACAGTTAGTGCTTGCTGTTTAAAATTTTCCCCATGGATCTTATCCAAAATGTTTGGTGCCTCTTAAGCTTCTATGATGATCATGAAATCATCGGATAAATTATTTATATATATTTTTTATTTTCAAAATAAAATGAAAAATTATATTTTAGAGTCTATTTGACCAATTAATTTTAAAATAATTTTCAGTTCTATAAAATAGAAAATTATTTCTAAAACAAAAATAAATCTATTTACTCATCAATTTTTAAAAACAAAAACAGTTTTAAAAAATAAATTAAAAATAAAATTAAAAAAATATTAAAATGATATTTTTTGTTTTCTAGTTTTTTAATTTAAAAATTATCTTCAAACATTATGATCAAACATATTTTATTTTAATAAAATAAATAAAAATAATTTTTTATTTTTATTTTTAAAATAATATTTTAAAAATTAAAAATAATATAAGGCCAAACAACAAAAATAAAAGGTTGTTTGGCAACTTACAGATTTTAGATTCGTTATGACGTTTCAAGGTACTTAACCCATTTGGACAATTTCAGATATTTACCCCATTTGAGCGGTGGATTTTTTTGAAAACTAGCCACCTCGTAATATGATTTTTGAAGAATAGTAATTTAAAAAAAAAAAAAAAAAACTAGCAATCTTAGGACAAAAATATCCTTGATAAAATTGAAAATTACGCAATAGGTTTTTTTTACCCTTTCTTCTTCTTCTACACAGCCGTTCATACAAGGGTTTCTCTAACAGTCTACTCTTTGCATCTCATCTCGTCTCACTCTCATTTTCTTGTATTTTCTCATATCTGAAACTAAACTCAGGTAAAAATTTTATTTTTTTTCTTATTCGATGAAACTAAGGAAATATGTGTTTTTTCTCTTTTTTCTTGTATTTTTTGTTAGTTTTGGAATTTTTAAACTTTTTATTTAACATGTGTATGCAAGAAATTAATTTATGAGTTGTTATATGTGAGTTTAAAGATACTTAGGTGGCATATGGTTTGAAAATGGGAAAAAATTTGTGTAAAACTGAAAAATTACGAAAAACAGTAAAAACGGAGGAAATTTGGCGAAAAAGATGAACTTCCACCATTTTCCTCCAGTTTGTTATCGCAAGTTTTACGCCAATTTTTTGCCAATTTTCCGCCAGTTTTCCGCTAGTAGGAAAAAGCTATATTTGGCTCAAAAAAAAAAAAAAAACAGAATCAACTTTTTTAATACAGTTAATATGTTTGTTTAGTATTATTCAAATTTTTATATATTTATTGATTTAGTTTAATGTTATTCATTTAATTTTGTAGTAAAATAGACGATGATGATATTGTAATTGCGATTTTATACAATGGAACATTGGTATAAAATGATGGTGGTAATTGGGAATATCGAAATGGTAAAAATATAATTGTTTCTGTCGGCAAGAGATGCACAAAATCAGAGTTAGAGGATGAGATTTTCAATTCTATTGAGATATGTCAAAATGAATATTTGCTAAGCTAAAATGGATATATGGAAGATGTGCAGAAAAGTTGGATCGTACAGAAATACGCTGTGATAAGGATGTGAAATGCTTTCTTCAAGAAGTGAGGAATGAATGGATGACAATGATGTGGCCTCCAATGTATGTTGAGGTGATTTCGAAAGTTGAACATGTATGTAGAAATGTTCATCAAACAGCCTTTGCTTCGGATAGTGGGGGTAATCTTCATTCTTTTCCTTGTCCTTAAATTGGCGTTCGTCTACCACAAGTTTCCGGTACTGAACCTATTCAGGCTACATCTCAGGAAATTATGATTCAAGAAACTCAGTTTAGAGATCAAGTTGATGTTCGTGGGGCTTGGACATCATTTAACATCCACGAAGGAGTTGATGTTGAAGGTGACTATGCTAAACGGTTTCCTAATGATAAGGAGTATGAGTAGTTGCATAACATTGATCATGATGAGAATTACAATGCAGCAGGGGATGATGTTGATCATAATGATGTAGATTTTGATCATGAGTTGCCGGACAATGATAGTGATATGCATCCTAAAATGAACAATGAAGGAGTTGATGATGTTAGGGTTCATCGTGCTACAAGTGACCACATATCATCGAGCAATAGAAGTGGTTCTATGGCCATATTTTCGTCAAAGTTCACTGGCTATGAGAGCATAGTAGTTGGACAATTATTTCACAACAAACGTGACTTATAGAATAAACTGAGTATCTATTGCATGCGAGAAAATAAGGAGTTCAAAGTGACACGGTCAACTACACAACGGTATGAGGTTGTATGCTTGGAAAATACTTGTAAATGGCGACTACGTGCAACCACATTTAAAAATGGAGAAATATTTGTTGTGAGAATTTTTGATAATGTACACAGTTGCTCGTTAGATATCGTGCATCGAAAACATAAGCAGGCCAGTAGCCGGGTTATCGGACAATATGTCAAATCTAAATATGAAGGTATTGCACGTGTTTACAAACTCAAAGAAATTCAACATGATTTTTTGCAGAAATATGGGGTGAATATAAGCTACAACAAAGCATGGAGAGGTAAAGAGTATGCACTTAACAATGTTAGGGGATCTCCAGAGAAGAATTTTGCTAAGTTGTCTGCCTACTGTTATGAGTTAGTATCGAAAAAACCTGGGACTTTTATATGTATCAAAACAGACGATAATAACACTTTTGTATATTTCTTTATGGCGATTGGAGCAAGCATTAGGGGATTTAAATCCCACATAAGACCCGTGTTGGCTGTTGATGCAACTACATTGAAAGGGAAATACAAAGGGTACATGTATATTGCATCGGGCATGGATGGCAATAAGCAAATATATACTTTGGCTTTATGCATTGGAGATGGAGAGAACAAGTAAGCATATACATGATTTTTCCAAAACCTCAAGGATGCCATCGGAGATTTTTCGGATTTGGTGTTTGTGAGTGATAAACCCCGCTATTGAAAGGGCATTACGCAACGTTTTTTCCAATGCATACCATGCACTGTGCACGTACCATATAAGCAGAAATATTAAAGCAAATGGACATGTGAAAGATGAAACAATAATACAATGTTTCATGCTCGCAGTTAGTGCATATTTGGTTGAAGATTTTGAGTTTTATATGGGGCAAATTAAGGCAAAAAACAGTAGGATTGCCCAGTATATTCGATCATGTGACCCTACAAGGTGGGCACGTTTTCTTTCTCCATGTAGAAGGTACACTATCATGACCACCAATATTGCAGAAAGCTTGAATGGTATTTTGCTAAATGCTAGAGAGATGCCAATAGTAGCATCAATTGAGCACATATGGGATCTACTTCAAAGGTGGTTTTATGAGCGACGTACTGCAGGTCCAAAATTGACGAAGCCTGTGACCGACCATATGGAAGAGCAACTAAAACTATGAAATTTGGAGTCCATCGGACTACGTGTGAAAGCCATTAATATGCATGAATTTCTTGTAGAAGGTAGGAGTTTGAGGGGTACAATTAATCTCCAATAAAAAATATGCTCATGCAAAGTCTTCGATCTTGATCAATATCCTTATGATCATTGTATTGCCGCTTGCAGAGACCACAAAATTACTCCTTATGGCATGTGTTCTCATTACTACACCGCGGATGCATATCGTGCAGCTTATGCTAAGTCAATTTACCCTATGTTAGATGAAAAACAGTGGCATACCTCCGATGACGTGACAAGTCGTATTGTTCTTCCACCAAGATGGACACATAGGCGAGCTAGTAGGCTGAGGATGCAACGCATACCATCCAAAGGTGAAGATGTTATTGGACGTAGATGTAGCCGATGCGGTGGTGTTGGACATTATAGGTAGAGATGTATGAATCCATTATCTTATGCTTCGAATTAGAAAGTTTTAATTTAATGTTATGGTTTAATATATTTTGATAATTATTTTATATCTTGGATATTATATTTTCTACTCTACGGTAGAAGATTTATTAGCAATCTTCTTTTTTTTTTTAATTTAATCCCAAATGAAAAGAGGCTTTCTAGAGTTGATTTTAAATCTTTAGTTTACATCTCATTTTATGAAATGCCCAAATGATTTTGAAAAAAAAAAACAAATATATATCATTTTTTCTTTTCTTTAAAATGGTTATTGATTTTAAATGTCAATATATTTTTTGTTAATTCCATCTTTATCTTATTTAATATTTGTCTATACTCTCAATTTTTTTACCCCACTATTAACTTAAATAATCTATTAGAATTTGATTTTCCAAGTGGAGGAAATTAGTTTATGATAGAAGTAAAAATTATTCAACGATTTCCACTTGGAGGAAAAATTTTCCGCCTGGCGGAAAATTATCCAGAGGCTTCAATTGATCTCCATATGGGATTTCCGACTGGAGGAAAATTTTTCCTCCAAGAGGAAAAGTTTTCCTCTTAGAGGAAATATTTTCCGACAAGCGGAAAATTTTTTAGAATTTGCAATTAAGCTCGTAAGACATTTGTGCATAATGGAATTCTAATAAATAAACATGGCACATTTTCTATAAGATCAATTAGTTATCCTTACATCAATAACACATCGTTATCTTTGTTAAATGAACATTATAAGCCACCATTATCTTTACAATTAAAAGTCTAATATAATAAAAAATATGCATCTATAAACATGACAAAAGGAAAGAAAAATGCATCACCACCCAGCTCATATGCTTAGTTCTTTGTTGTAAGCTTCATATGCATACTTCTTCCTAAAGAACTCTATGTCGTCTTGCGTGAATGTCACTGGTAATCTAGCATGTAAAAACTTGATGGTCTTGAGTGTAAACATGTCACAGTCACCACTACAAAAAAACAATTATTATAACATATATTAGTATTATTAGAACCATATTCAATAGTTAATATTTATTTAACAAACATGTATCTATTAAGGGGCTTTTCCCGTTACTTTGCTGAGAGGAATTTTGTGCCAATTCACATGTAAACTTATCAACAGAGTCTACAATTCACTGTGCAGTCATGAAAGCTTTGGTTATCTTTGAGTTAGTGACATTTTGCTTTCTGCCAAAATAGGTGTTACTATACGAGTAGAGATGTTAACCCGCCTATTGGGTTCATAACCAAACCGTAGACCTGTAATTATGGTGAAGTCTCTCCACGTAAATCTAGCACCACGCCCTTCAAAATTGAATACCATAGAATCATTGTCGTCACAAATACACTGCCTATATAGCATGCTGTTGACGATGTGGCCACTAAATTGCATCTCTTTGGCCTTCAAAAAGTGGCCAAAACAGCTATCCTCGAACTTCTGTGTTTGGGCTGGAGTCAGCTTGAACTTAATATCCGACACGACTTTCCAGAAGTTTGATCTACAATTAATCTTTGCCCTCGATAGCTCCGAGTCCCAAAACCTTCGTTGGTAATCTGAATCCATTTATCTGCAAATCAAATACAACAAAGCATAACATATGGAGGAAACGTTTTTTCCTACACGAGGAAAGCCTGGAGGAAAAGCCTGGAGGAAAAATTTTCCGCCTGGAGGAAAAAAATTTTTGCCTGGAGGAAAAATTTTCCTCCTGGAGGAAAAAGTTTTCCGCCTGAAGGAAAAATTTTCCTCCTGGAGGAAAAATTTTTCCGCCAAGTGGAAAATTTTCCAGAACCTAAATGACATACATCTAACGGGATTTGTGCAAAAATATAATGAAAATGGCTAAAGAATCTTTTCGAACCAATGCATATGTGGATTTAAAAGCTACAATATCTTCTATATATTAGTGTATATTATACATTAGGCAACAAACCAACCATGGGCATGTGATATTGCTTCCTAAGGATAACCTATAGTTCTAACACATACTAATCATTATGGTTTCACGTTCAAACCTCCCATAAAATTCAGCAAAAACACAACTTCATAATAGTTTTAATTTCACATTTCACATTCTAACCATGCAACACAAACATTTCCGTCACACCAATAACACAATATTATAAGCATGGCTCATAATGACAAAGGTTCAAAATTAAGCAATTTATAAAGAGATGACTTATCATTTCTAAAATAATACATTATGGAAATTATCAATAATTCTGAAAAACTATTCAATACAGTACAAATAAAGGTTCTCAGATTAGTTCGTTACATTAACGTGAAATTAGTTTGCAACATTTTTTTTGTTTTGTTTAGAGAAGCAACTTACATTAATGGGGGACAAACCGCCACCAATGCTTCTCTATCTATTTATATATATATATATATATCTCTCTTTCTCTATCTCTGTAAGTGTGTATGTAATTTTCTTAGCAAACACTTGTAACTCTAACGATCGCAAATTTTGTGCTTCAATTTTTTGCTCGGTCCAGCACTTACTCCTCCAATGTTGAAAAATATAGAAAATCAATATTAGTAACAAAAAAAAGATTGATAGTGTTTCAAAATTAATAATAACAATTAGTATATTGTTTTAGTTCCAGTAATGTCCATTTATTAAAATCCCCCAATACAAATAATAACAAAACAAAGAAAAAAAAAACCTCATGCACACATGTGGATGGAACAAATTGCTTATACCAAAATGTAAACAACTTAAAGGTACATAGGTTTGAGCAAAATGCAGAGAAAAAACAGAGTAAATGTCACATGCGTATATCAATCTATCTATACGGTATATCATGCTATAACAAGCTTAGTAAATGTTGGCACAATCAGAAATACATGCTAAAGCTACATCTTATGCAGAACCGTACATATAGCAATTTCTCAAGTCATAAACCGCAAGAACAAATAAGTTGTGTTAAGACAATCACTTAACATTATTCAAATGCCAATCAAGTATGCTTTACCATTTTCATGGTCTTCTTTCTGGTCTAAATAACTAAGGCTTAACTAGGAAGTTTAATTAATTCAGTAATAACATTTTAACATTAGTAGAAGTATTCAAGCTTGAAGGAAGAGATATGTTTCAGAGCACTATACTAATTAATCATAAAACTTAAGAACATGACTCCTACTATAAGTGTCTTTAGAATCAAGGTCCTTTCAAAGAACAATAAACATGCTGAAAAACTAAGTGACCAGCTAATAAGCCAACTTAAACAGCTAAAGTTGAATTGTGTTTATACCAGCAGTGTTTACAATGCAATCAGTAACTCTATAACCAAACAGAACTTAACTAAGTGACTAGCTAATAAGCTAACTTAAACAGCTAAAGTTGGATTGTGTTTATGCAGTGTTTTCTCAATGTTTTTTTCAATCTTCCATCCACTATACTCTGTTAGCTTAGGCTTGTTAGTTACTTAGTTTTTTCTTTTTCTTTCTCTTTTTTCTTTTAATTGGAGACTACATTAAGAAATTATAAAAGCAAAACCGTGCATGGACTTAAGCCCATTAGCTATATATATATTTCAACATCTTTAATTCTCTAATGGTCAGATTTGCTATTTCCTACTTTCACTCTTGGCCCTTGCAAACTAGTGACAATGATAGCTCATAACAGCTAAAAACCCAATCTTAAAATCAACCGTTTTATAGACACAAAAACTAAATAAATAAAAGAAAAAAAAAAGGAGGTTAAGCACTACTCTTTGTAAATTCATCATTTATATAAGAAAATGATATATGTCAAATACAATATTAGAAAAATATTTTTTTTTAAAACAAAATGTGAATAAATTGATTGAGTAAAGCTTAAAGAATAAAAAATAATAGATGGCTTCTAATCAATTCAAAGGGTGGGTGGACCATATATATTGGTTTTGCTCTCTCATTCTGTATATATTGATCGAGTAAAACTTGAAGAATGAAAGAACAATTATATTCTTTTTCACCCCTTTGAAGAATTAATTAAAGTTTAAAGCATCTCATAAATATCTATAAATAAGGATAAAAAATAGACAAGCACATACCTTTGTATTGAACACTTAAATTCCATTTTTCTTTATTCTTTTTTCTCTGCTTTGTTTCGTTTTTTATTCTTTTGTTAGCTCTTAATTAAGGAAAATATATATATATATATATATATATATATGGAAACAAAGCAGATTCTCATTCTAAAAAAAGAAGAAAGAAACCAGAGTTAATGTCCATTAAGGAAAGAAAACAGAGACTTAATTTAAAGTTGAAGATGTTAAGCAACAATGTAGTTGAATGTGTACTTAAAGATTTTAAGCAAACAGGAAGAAGGAAAAAAATGTTAAAGTTGTTGGAAAGAAAAATAGAGCACGCACTGGTGCTTTTAGAGAAAGGTTACCTTGCAGTTGTGGCAACGGCTAGCCCCTGGTGGTTATAGAGGACGTGAAAGAATCTCAAAGAGATAGTTATCCCTAGTAAGTATCGACATGGAAAAGGTTGCGGTTGTAGAGGATGTGAAAGCAGGGATTTTAGCTCCTATATTTCCCAATAAAAGAATAAATAAATAGTCACCCAAACATTTGCATTAAACAGTGACAGGAAGTTCAATGTAATCATGAAGAATATTTTACATTACAAACCTGCTGCAGCTTTTTCAAATTTGCAAAGATGACTTTTTTTTACTTATGGTTCTTCATTTTTTCCTCATCACTCTCATTGTCATCCATAAACAACTCAACATGTAACATCCTGTCTCGAAATACATCGAAAATTTCTAAAATTTGACTAAGGTTGACCGGGTTTGACCGTCGTTGACCGAGAAGGGGTCAAATGTTGACTTTTTGTTCCTGGTGGAATTTCACATTGACCGAGGTACCGTTATGAAGTACACGTTGTCACGAGTCCATAGACTAGTAGCACGTTGAAAACAGAGTTACGGTTTGGAAGTTATGAGCAAAACAAGTTGAGATCCAAATTGTCTAAGGGGTGCCGGAGTTGATTTTTTGTTCATGCAAAGTTGAGCTTTGACTCATGCATGGTTGTGAAATACTCGTCAATATGAGTTCATAGACTAGCGGCACGTCCGATTTGGACATGTGGTTTGAAAGTTGCGGAACTATGAAGTTTTTCCGAGACAGCATTTACTATTCATGGATCTGTATGTGTGTGAACAGTGGTGCCATGTGTCAAAAAAAAGTGGACCCATTTGTGAATGCACAGTGGCACCCACGGGCGTTTTGACTGGCTGAGAAAGAGAGGGAGGAGAGAGAAGGAGAAGGAGGGGGGAGAGAGAGAAAGAGAGAGAGAGCTAGAAAGAGAAACCCAGCCGGCCAATCGCCGTTCACCCATTTCTGACCACCCGAACAGTACACGCGCCATCCTAGCTTGAAGCCCACCTGAAAATCGGCCAGCCAGCCAAAAATCACGGCTAGATCGCCGACGACGCGCCGGGATCGGGCCATTTTCCGACGAGTGGTCGATTTCCTTCTCTCGCCGATATCTCCCAAACCAGACCTCCGTTTGCCTCACTGCCGGTCCCGTTGAGTTACCCATCACCAGATCTACCACTAACCAAGTTTCCCAGCCAGTGGCCACTGGACGTGCTGCCGGCGGTGGCGGATTCGACCTCCCTATCCTTCCCCACTAATTCGACCTCCCTAAACCCAAATCCGAGGTCGTTTTCCTCCAATTCGCGATGGGTTAAGAGAATTGAGGACTTGAATTCCGTGAGTTTTCCAGCAAGATCCCGGCCACCACAGGTCCGATCTCCGGGAGGTAAGCCTCAATCCGTGATCCTTGTTTCATAAGTTTCGTTTCGGTATATTACTCATAAATTTTGGTTAATGTTTGTGTTAAACTCCCGGGGTATCGGGTATTATTTATCCGAATAAAATATTAATTTATTTAAGTTGTATAATATTGTTGTTCTAGGAGCACGCGTGCATCATAAAATTGATCCTATGGAGGATCTTGGTTAGATTGCGTGCTCGAGGTGAGTGACCCACCTTCAAAATTATTTTGGGTTGGTAAATTGTATATATTTTGTGTTGATTATATATTTGGAAATTTTATTTCATGTGTTAATTGTTTAGTAAATTTCTAATTGAAATTTTGTGCCAAAATTGAAGGAAATTAATTATTTGTGTATTATAAATATTTTGGGTTTTAAGAATTTTCTTGAATTTGAGGTTTATTTTAATAATTATTGGATTTTGTTATTGGAATATTTTATAATTAGATATTTGAAAAATACGTTTTATGTATTTGATATTAAGAGAATTTCCATCTAAATTATATTGCCAATGCATGTTGTTTTAATATATGTTTGGGTGCCAAAAATATATTTGGGAATTAAAAGAAATTGTGATTTCAATTTTCTTTTATAATTATTATGTTTATCATGTGATTTAATTATATTTTGAAGTTTGGAGAATTGAAGAAATATTTATTTTAAATTATTGTTGATTTCATTAATGGATTTGAAATTGGGAATTTATTATCGATGGATTTATGCCAGTGATATTAAAGAAAAATGTGGAAATATGAATTTTGAAAAGTGATATAATTCCCACGGTGAGTTTTGGAAAAATTGTTATTTTTAAAAAATAATATGGTTATTTGTTTTAGACGCACTCATACAGTACTGGTGTTCTGTACTGTATATGTGGATGAGCGTGCAAGTTATAATGTCTCCCGTGAGTTGCCATCGGACCGAGGACAGACAAGTTTTATATAGTGCACATAAGCCACCCTCCTCCATGGCCGAGTTGACGATTTAAGTAGCGGCGCTGTCGGGATGCCGGAGCGACCGTATGCAAGTTTCTCTCTTTAACCTCCCGCCGGACGGTGCTCAGGACGCTGGGTATCGTAGGGCATCATTAGTATATAGTATCGTGTGTCAAGTATTATTTTCCAGATATAAATTTCAAATCCTAAAGGTTTTAAAATCGTATTAAAATTAAATGTGTTTAATTTGTTTTATCATCTGTTTCCAATTAGTATTTTCTAAAATATAATTATTTATATTTTATGTCACTTATTTTAAATCAATGTTCTTAAAATACATCTTGCCGTATTTTTATTATATAGATTGGTTGAATATTTTAAAATAATTTTTTTTATATAATATTTTTACCACTTATTTTATAGGACTGTTTGTAATTATTTAAATTATATTTTTGATACTGATTATTTTAGTTTATTAAATCAAATTTTATGAATTATATATTGAATTTCACTTTCATGTTATATTTCTTTGATGCAAGTATTCTGAATTTATTTTATTATATTTCATTATATTTTATTCGTATTTGGATTATTAAATTTTTTTTTTCAAATTAATTATTCCTTGATTTTTGGGGCATAAAAGATTGGGTTTTGCGAAAATGTTTTGAGAGAAAATATTATTTTCAATTAATTATTATTTATTTACTTATTTATTCTTAATTAATCAAATGTACTATAATTATCATTATTATTATAATTGTACAGTAGATAGGATCACTCACTGAGATGATTAGCATCTCATATTTTTGAATTTTGTTCCCCTAGGTCTAGGTTGGGAGTCATTGATCGTCCGGGGCGAGCCTGAAGTCTCAGTTCATTGCCGAAAGTCCAAGAAGCATTTCCTTCCTTTTTCCTTTCCATCTTGTATTGCTTCTTTATCTGACATTGTATTAATTTCATATTTATATGTATAATGCTCTGTATACTGTATTGGACACATTTTATTAAATACTGCATTAATTTCCTGTTATTATTTTGGAGTGCTGTAAATTTGTGGAAACAAATTATAGTAAGGTGAGAGGAATAAGGTGGTGTTTATTGGAATGTGTTTTATGTGCAGGGAATTTTGTGGTAAGTCCTACCCTTAGGGGAGATACTGTCGGATTTTCCGTTGGAAGGTTCGATGGTGTTTCCCTGGGATCAGGATTTGTCTAGGGTTCCGATGAGGGATCTTGGACGGGGTCCTGACAGTTGGTATCAGAGCTCTAGGTTCTAGTATTCCTAAGGAACTGTGCATTGTTGTGCGTCCCATCCGCGTCTATTCCCTTGTTTTAATCATCTTAAAGCGTTTTTTTCCCTTTATCTCGAAGCAAATTCGTTGTCCGAGTTGAAATAACTCCAATATTCGAGGGTGTCAATTAGAATCACCTATCCTAACGGAGAATTCCTATGTCCTAGTCAATGGTCGAGGATTGCCTTTTCTTTATTGAATGTCAAGCAATGGGGGCAGATCCTATTTGTGAATCTTTTTTAGGATTGGAAGTGGTCCTAGATATGGATTGAGTAGTTAAGAATCTTATGTTTATGGACCGCTACCATAAAGGAGTAAAGTTAAAGTGGTTCAGCTTACCTGAAGTGATGTTTTGTGGAGGAATTAGGAGGCCTTTACTGTGGTTAATTTCTATCCTCGTCTCTAAGGAGCTATCAGAGAATGGTTGTCAAGGGTATTTAACCCATGTGGTTGATGCCCGAGTAGATGGTGAGAGTTGGAAGTGCTCATAGTGAGAAGCAATTCAAAGGCGTTTTCCCAACAAATTACCTGGATTACGATCGTAAAGAGGATATCAAATCACCATTGAATTGGCTTTGGATACCGATCTATTTTCCTTACCGTCATACCATGTGGCTCCATAAGAGTTAAGGGAGCTTAAAGGCTTAGCTGCAAGATTTGATGAATAAAGGTTTTGCTAGATCAATCATATCATCGTGAATGACATCTGTTTCGTTCATGGAGAAGAAGGATGGTTGCCTAAGGGTGTGTATTGGCTACCAACGACTTAACAAGGTGACCACCCATAATCGATACCTGTTGCCGAGGTTATGCATTTCGTTCAAACCAACTTTTCTGTGCATTTTCCTTTCGAAAATGAAAACAAAATTATAGTTTTTAATTCTTAAACATCAATGGAGCATCATGATACTGCAACGAAAACAAAATTATAGTTTTTAATTTTTAAACATCAATGGAGCATCATGCTATTGCAGAAATAACATTCACAAAACCCATGAAACCCATAGAACCCGATACTACAGAAATTGAACAATTTGAAAGAAACAAAATTCACAATTTTGTTAACTAAACAGACTTACACACAAGAATGGGAGTTGGGCAATTTTATTCGATTCTTCTTAGTTGGGCTAGGCAAGTCCGACCAGAGATGCTATACTTACACACAAGACTACCCCTCTTCCCGAAAGTCCCGAAAGCTGCGCAGGGGCTGCTTTACAATGATGGACGGTCGCTGCGGTGGTACCTGTGGCTGTGGCAATGACTAGAGAGGTCGGAATATAGCGATTGACGACGACAATGGTGTGCTCTCCTCTAACTCTGGGTGGTGATCGCAATCGTGATTTTTGAAAGGGAAACTAGAAAGGAAACCCTAGCTGCGTTTTGAAAACCAAAGAGAGAAAAAACAAAAAAAATAAATAAAAAAAAATGAAAAGAACAAAAGGTAAAAAACGTGTTTTGATGGAGAACAAAAACAAAAAATAAAAAAAATAAAAAAAAAACTTAATGAAGGGTATTTTGGTCCAAATGAGTTAAAAGTATACTAGTTTTTTTTAAAAAAATTTTTTTTTTGCTATTCTTCAAAAATGGATTTGTACGGTGGCTAGTTTTCGAAAAAAACCCTTGAGCGGTTCTACATGTTGAGCCCATTTAGGTGGTCTGACACCGAATTCGTTTTGCGTCGTTGCCTAGACGTCCTTGGAAAGCTTCGTCTTATCAACCAAACAACACGCGCCACTCCCTCCGTGTCCCCCACCTGCTCCATCTATCCCTTGTGGGGTCCCACTCGTCTGCGGCGGTGGATCCCCGGCCAACGCCGTGGTATTCACCGGAGAGCCATTGAGAAAGCTCGCATTATACGCCACAAGCTCAAAGCGTTCGGCTAAAATCGATGAACTGTTACCTAAACTAAAACTACCAAAAATGTTAACTGTAATAAAACAGCCAGGAATTGCACGGTGAAACCTCACATCAGGTAGGATATAAAAATTGCCCTTCCCTTCTATGTACACGTCGCCAGTGAGGTTTAAATCGGCCACTATCTGACACGTAGTGTCCAAGGAGCCGATTCCATCCAGATCATCGGTGCATGAAACGGACGGTGGGTGTGGCGACGGTGGCGGCGGCGAATAATCCTGATGGAAGACATTCAAATCGGAATCTATAATGGAAAAGTCATCAGGTTGGTTCGTGACTGTGAGAACAAAGTTAGGAATCGTGCACAGAACAATGAAGACGTAGAGAATGGCAAAACAGATAACAGGGAAGTAGTGAAACTGAGCCATTTACTGGTGAAGGAAGTCATTAGATTGTAGGACTACGATTTGATTCCGAAACGAATTGGATTCGGAACCCTAAGACACCAAACCTAGATGCCACCATGGGAAAGAAAGCTCCTTATAAATATAGTATATTTTGTTCTATGTATAGGCCTTCTGTGGAAAATGAACGCCTGAAAACCCTAGAAATTGCTCCTTGCAGAGGGAAGAGAACTGGGCGAGGTACGAAGCAAGCTTTATCAACCTCTGGGGAATGAAGAAAGGTTTCCGTGGTGGAGGCAATAATCAGAGAAGGTTAGTTTCATGTGAGCTTGGGTTCAAACTGCCACCACGATAATGGGTTAGGGTTTCCAAACCACTAGGATTAGAGGCATGTCGGTTAAGGTAAGTTAGGGAAGGAACGGAGCTTGATCGTCCATTTATGATGAGCTCACGCTGCTATATAAAGGTGTTTAAACCACTCTCCCAAAAAAAGAACATGACAACGACCAAACGACATCATCTCATGGTGCGGAGACTGCGCGGCATCAATTCTGTAAATAATCTGTGTGTCGTTTTGATGACGATAGTGGCTTGTCGTTTGTCAAATTCGCCCCCGTATCGGAATCAAAATTGAGAGAGTGCTCATTACTCACGGATGTCGGTACCGAGTCGAGTCACGTTTGAAAGGCGATACCCTCGTCAAAAAAGTGAAATGGTTAGTGTTACCCAAGGGGGAGCTAAGTTGCGTCACCTTTCCAATCAGGTGCGTACAGCAAAGAATGTAGCTCTGAAGTTTGACTCTACTTTCTCGTAGGAACTCCCAGAGTTCCCAAGTCTCCCTTTGGTCGTTTAGACAATCTCAAGCGTTAATTTTAGCTAATACTAAATTAGGAGTTTGGTTGAATTTTTATTGTATTTAAATTATTTCCAAAACAAAATATAAAATAAAATAAAATAAAAAACGTTATTTTCTCTTCTTTTTTTTTTTTTCTTTTTGTTGTTTTTGTTTTTAATCATTTTTCCAGAAAATAACGCCCAAAACGTTAGAAGCAGTTTTTGTGAACACTTGTCTACTTTTGAAAACGGAAAAATGTTTTACAAGCATTTGTCAAATTGAAGTTGTCATTTTCTTTTTCCTTTTTTTATATTAAAAGTTCTCAATTTTTAACCAGTCCATGAAAGTGTTATTATCCAATAAGACGGTTCGGTAGAATATTTATAATTTCCTTCACCATCAGTTTTACTTATCACCCTTCGATCCTTTGTCCAATATCTGATCAAATAAAGATAACCAAATTATACGGCTAAGGAAGACGAAACCAAATTCTTATAATAGAACCATTTTTTCAAATTTCTCAATGTTGACACGCAAGTCCTCACGCATACAATCGTCACTGCTTTCCTCCAAAAAATAAATAAATAAATAAAAAATAAAAAATCGTCTCCGCTTGCAACGTGGCGGTCTCCAAAGGCTCTATAAATAGACACTGCCACTGGCTGGCTATGAACTTAGACATCATTGTGTATCAAATCCTCACTGCCAACAAACAAAAAGATAAAATCTCGCTCAAACTTACTGAACAGCTCCATCAATGGCGTCCCTGTGAGATTCTAAAAATTTCTTTAATCTGGGTTTTTCTGCATTCATGCTTTTGTAAAATTTCTTGCTGGTTTGTTTTGATTTTCCTTTTGGGTTTTATAGATACAAGCACGAGGATCTTCCCCCACCTTTGGATTCCACTGCCAGCCCACCTCCTCTCTTTGATGGAACAACAAGGTTCTTTCTGTTCCATCAATTTTATTTTATTATTATTTTTTATTTCTGTGTATTTTTTCTGTGTTTCTGTCGAATTCCCTTCCAAATGGTAGTATTCATATGAAGTGGGTTCTTTTTGAAGGTTGTATATCGCTTATTCCTGCCCATTTGCTCAACGCGTCTGGATCATTAGGAATTATAAGGTTGTTCAATTCTCTGTTTTCATTTTTATTTTTTAATTTTCAATTTGTACTCTTTGTTAAAAAATCCTGACACGGACCCAATCGTTTTTGTCCTCTTCATTACCTTAATTTTGTTTAATCTGTTTTTTTAATTTTTGGGTTTTTGGATTTATTCGATACCCCTTTTTTTTTTTTTTTAATTTTGTTGGAGAATTTTTTATTTGAAGGGTTTACAAGACAAGATCAAACTAGTTCCCATTAACCTTCAGAATAGGCCCGCTTGGTACAAGGAAAAGGTCTACGCTGGGAATAAGGTAATTTCCTTGAACAAATTTCGTATTACTTTGATTCCTAATAAATTATTATTATTATTATTAATATTGTTATTATTATTACTATTATTTGCTAGAGTATAAAGGTTTTTCTTGTCCATAGGTGCCATCTTTGGAACACAATGGAAAAGTCATTGGAGAAAGTATAGATCTGATCAAATATGTGGACAGCAACTTTGAAGGACCCTCACTTTTCCCTGATGTAAGACCTATAGAGATTTATTTGTCTGTCTGATAACCTTGTTTTATTCAATGAAACATATTACCAATACGATGCTGTGTATAAAATTTTGTAGGATCCTGCCAAAAGAAAGTTCGGCGAGGATTTGATATCGTACCTTGATAAGTTTGTAGGGGGAGTTTATACTTCATTTCAATCAGACCCAGTAAAGGAAGCAAGTAAGATTTCTCAGTTACTCCCTTATGGATGCTCTTTCGTACATGATGTTACACTGACCAAAACGTTGATCAGCTGCTCAATTTTATTTTCTTTTTGGTGTAATGATCAGATGCTCAATTTGATTACTTGGAAAACGCTCTTAACAAGTTTGATGATGGGCCATTCTTCCTGGGACAATTGAGCTTGGTAAGTAGAATTTCTTTGTTATATTAAAATTCACCCATGGTTATTATACCTTCAATGACCTTTCCAGCTTGTTTTGTAGTTTATTTTTTTAGGAAAGTGATTTTGGTTTTGTTAATGGTATGATTTGTTTCTTTTTCCCTTTGATTTATTTGAAAAATAAACAAAAATAAAAAATGTTATCTTCACAGGTGGACATAGCTTATATTCCATTTGTAGAGAGATTCCAAATCTTCTTATCAGAGGCGTTCAAGTATGACATCACAGCAGGCAGGCCTAAGCTAGCACTGTGGATTGAGGTATATTATGAAATGCATTAGCTATTTGTGAGGTAGCCAATAGTGGTGTTTATCTGGACATGTTTGCAATCTTGGGTTTAGGATTGCTTCGCATGGATGCAGAAGTTTACCAGTTGTTTCCATGATATTGAAATTGTTTTCCCTGCCTCCAAACCAAAGTAGAAGTTTACCCATGAATATGGCAGTTTGGTTAGAACCTGTGATACTTATGCTCCATCTAATATAAAGATCAACCAGATATCTTGTGCTTATCAATTTCATCATCACATAATTCATTTGCA